>NC_141836.1:7864600-8057100 GCF_982586985.1 Callionymus lyra | reverse complement strand
ATTTTAATCCCACGGATTGAGTTTTTAATCTGTAAAAGGCAAAATACAGATTAAAAAGAGAATTAAAGAGGTTATTGTGAGGATTCTAATCCTATCGTTCTTTGCCTTTTTCATGAAATACTTGTGTACTGTTTCTTTAAAAACATGGAAAGCTCCATATCCATATTATAATAAATATCGTGGTAGACAATAACATTTCCTCTGGGGCCACATTTTATTGAGTGGCTGTTTTGAGGACCCATCAAGCAAAAACGAAAGATAACTCTAAAATAAAATCATTTTATTGTATTTTCACATAAACCCAATTTTTCAAGTATTTTTCTATATTCACCTAAATCTTTTTGTTGGGCAATAAATGCTCACAAAAGTGGAGGACTAAAAAACCCTATAGATTTATTTAAATCAACAAATAAATAGAAAATAAAATAGTTAGTTTCTACATTTTTGACCTCATATGGGCCACATAAATCGGTCAAATGGCCAAATGTGGCCCCCCGAGCCAATATTTTTTCTCAAGTGCAGAATAAACATGACACGATCGTGTAAAACTCTATTTTATCTTTACAAGGATCCAGGTCACAACAGTTTGAAAGCATGTCAGTGGACATTTAAATTCCATTTTTCTCTTTTCAGAGAAAGGCTTCCATCATTATTTCTATAACCAGCGACGAGGTCCCTCCTACTCGGGCCCTGCAGGGGCTCGGGCTCCATGTTGAGCTTGTGAGGCTTCAGCGAGGTGAATTAAATTGTCTGAAGTGTTTGCTGCAGGTCTTTCTCGACAAAGAAATATGTTGCGCAAGACGCCTACTCACTCAGTCTTTTTTTCTCTGCCTCTGGTAGACAAGAGTCTTGTTGGACACATGAAAAGAGCTTCTTTGTGCTCATTGTTACACAGATGAGGCGAGTTTCAGCCACATTTGATATTCAAAAGTACAGTTCAAGCTTCAAGGTAGAAGTTGTGGGCACTGAGATATTTTAATTTGGGGTAGTTAAATTTATTTTTTAAAAGCACAATTACAAATAAAAGTATTTTCTTTTCGTAAAGTCTTACATGTATTTCCTGTTTTATGATGTTAAACCTATGATGTTGAATTTTTTAATAATTGTAATTTAATCTGAATATAAGTCTTCCCTTTATAGAAGATGGTATTATATGGATACATAAATGTTATCTGAATATTTAATGATTGAATTTAACATTTAAAATATTGAACCTTTTTTCTTTTTTTGTCTTTTTGTAAGCATTACATTGATTTTTGAAATCATTTCTATATTAAAAGGGATGAATATGTTCTTATTGAATAATTAACAATTGAAAATTGAATATTTTAAAAATGAATTTAAAAAAATGTACACATAAAGTTTGATATTTATTCCAATAATTCAAAAATACATTTTCTAAATTCATTATTTTTTAATCTGTAGCCTTTAAAGTTCATTGTGAAATTCAATGTGAATTTCAATGTAAAATTCAATGTCGTTTTTGAGTCGCATGATTGGCTGAAAGTCTGATCAAGTAGCTCGGTACTCTATTGGTATTGTCTGGGGTGCCACTATTATACCAACATTTTCATATTGAATTTAACGAATATAAAATAAATATTGAATTTACAACATTAATTTTTGAATAATTGGAATTAGGATATAAAACTGTTTGCGTAAAAAGAAAATCATTCATTTTTAGAACATTAACAAAATGTAATTTAATTGTCAAAATAAAAAGCAAATAAAATCTTTAAATATATAAATTGTTCAATTTAATTATTTGAAAATGCATGTGTCAAGAATAATTCACTCATTTTGATTCATTTCGTTGTTCGTACAGTGATATACTACTGCAGATGACGCAGTAATACTAGTGGCACATCTTTGTTTATGGTTTGAGATGAAGTGGACGCACCACTGGGGTAGATGAGGATCTCCACAGGACAGTCGTAGGTGTACTTGTCGGCCAGAGTGATCACCACACTGGTGGCGGAGCGAGCCTCGGGGTCGGCGTCTGCTCTGATCGCATGAGAGGGACTTTCCACGCCTGCAAGACATCCACCGACAGGTTACACCTCAGCACTGAGGAAACATGGGATGTTGACCGAGGCCTGGATTATTGACCGAGGCTTTTGGCGCAAACAAAGCTGGAAAATCAAGTCGTCTTCACGGGGTCTCGAGGTTCTTATATATCAAAAAATAAGGGTTAAATCTGCAGCTTAGAAACACATTTAAAACCCATTTTGTTCAGATAAACAAAGAATAGTGAGTGTCTCTGTGATTTGTGGTAAATAGAGCTGAGCCACAAGGCAATTTGGAGTCTTGACCAAAAGAACTAGATGAGACTCGGAGAGACAAGGAGGAGCTTCGTCATCCATGAGAGACTCAAGGTCTGACCTGAACAGCTCCCATAATGCTTTGCCGCCCAGCCAACCATTCACAGCCGTGGACCCCTTTTGACATAGTAACAAAGAATTTAAATATAGTGTTCTAGCTGTAGCTCACTGTTTTGTTGGCACCATAAGTAAAGTGGGGATATATATATATACAGTATATATATATATATATATATATATCTTTTTTAGCCTCCAGGTATGTCAAAATGGGGGGTTATCCTAGACGGACCCAGGAAATGTGTGAATAAAATGAGTGAAATGTAGAAAGAGTGCACGAATGGAGCTCACCCAGATGCAACACTAATAGACTCAGGGACTCATTCATTCCTTGTGCTATTCTATTAATCCATCTATAATAGATGATACTGCAAAATGAACATTTAAATGTCCTTAGTAACTGTTTCATTAAACCAACAACGGCAGCGTTTTCAACATGGAGTCACACTTCAGAAGTCGTCGTCCGACCTGCCAGGAGGTAGGGAGCGCGGATCTCCAGCTGGAAGTTGAACTCGTAGTCCATGGAGTTGATGGCCTCGTCCTCCAGCAGGGACGCCAGGCAGAGCTGGGCGGCGCCGGGAGACGGGTCGTGAGGGCTGGAGGCGCACGGGTGTCGCTCCCGCCTGGAGAGTGACAGTTTGGTGTCATTGGAGGCAGATGGAGCAGAAGAGGGTTGTGTTGACGTACAGTCATCAGTGAAGGTGGCTAGAAATGAGTGTTTCTTAATCAGAAGATTACATTTCATTGATCCATTCTCTTCTTTAATAGTTGAATCCAATCATTTCTGTATTCAAAGGTTCAATTCGTAGAATTATTTTTAACAAATATAATTTTAAATTCAAGATGAATTTATTTTCACTTAAACATAGAGTTTGATATTCTAAGTCCAATAATTCAAAAATACTTTTTCTAAATGCAATATTTGTTAATTCGTAGGCTTTTAAATTCAATATTGAAATGTTGGTATAGTATAGTATAATCATGGGACATGAAAAGCACTGGCACGTCATGAGCTTTTATACCGACATTTTTAGATTGAATTTAAAAGGATACAAATTTTGAAATATTGAATTTAGAGTATTTCTTTTTTAATACTTATAATTAGAATATCAAACTCTATGTGTAATAAATTGTAGTACATTTTAGATTTTTTTAATTTTATTTAACTTGTATATTCACAGATTTAATTTGCTTTTTTAAAATAATTAAACTACATTTTGTTGATGCTCTCAAAATTAAAGATTTTCTTTTTATACATACAGTTTTATATTCTAATTCCAACTATTCAAAAATAAAAGCTGTGAATTCAATAGGTTTGTATTCGTAGCCTTTTAAATTCAATATACAAAAGTTGGTATAACAGCGCCACCCCAGACAATACCAATAGAGTACCGAGCTGCTTGATCCAACTATCGACTCACAAATTTTACATCAAACAGACGAATAGATGAATAAATATTGAATTTAGAGTATTTATTTTTAAATAATTGTAATAGGAATATCAAATTCTTTGTGTATTTAAAATGATTTAGAGAATTGTAATTACATTTTTTTAAATGTCAACCTATTTAATATAGGAATGATTGAATTTAAGTACTCAGAAAAATATTAAAATGGTTTAAAAACTACATTATTTGGATGGCACTGACACCAAAAATGGCACTTATGAAATAGAAAAACAATGCATGTCAGTATGAGCTCAAACTTTTTTTTCCCAGGCTTTCCAACTCTTAACTTTCCAGCCAGATATTGACTTTTGTGCTGCAGTTTCCCTTCAGCCGTGTTGTTCGGACACAAAAGGCCTCTGCGGTGAAATCTGCAGCTCTAGTGACTGAGAATGGAGATGTCAGCAGAACTCTGCTGGTCCTGACAGCTCCACAGAAGCTTCTGGATCCACAACCACCAACGTAGCTGCTGCAACATTTTCAATAATGTACATTGAAACGCATCAAAGATGTTGAACCTACACCCTGGAGAAGTTGGGGGACAGTCCCTGCTCCTCGTTGAGGGTCCTCTCCACGCGAGGCGTGCACACGGGCGGCGAGGACACTTTGATGCTCCCGCTGGGCAGCGTGCAGAGCTCTGAGGAGGTGCTGACCAGGATGTGGACCGTCTCCATGGGAGGGATGAGACCCAGGTGGACCACCAGCACCGTCCTCTCCAGATCTTCGTCCATGACCACGTGACCTGCAGCAGATCGAGTTACCAACTAATAGAGGAACAAAACTGATCTTGAGTATCAGTGAGTTTAGTTTTGAGTTTTTTATTGTACAACTATTCTACACTTGTGTCCTCGCAACAAGGCCATACTTGGAGAGCAACAAGACCTCGAGTAAGAAGTTTTCAGAGAATTTTAATCACACTTTGTTGTAGCCTTGGAAAAGAACTGTATGTTTGAAATTCTCAAAATCTTTTATTGATCTTTTATCTTCTATTTACCTTCTACCTTGAGAATTTCCTTGGTTTGCTCTTGATTTTGGTTCCTCATAGGGCTTTAAAATATATTGATATACTTAAATATCTGGGTAATATTGACTCCATTTGTTCATTTTTGTGCTGCATTTCAACTT
The DNA here is from genome assembly GCF_982586985.1 of Callionymus lyra. Classification (NCBI taxonomy): domain Eukaryota; kingdom Metazoa; phylum Chordata; class Actinopteri; order Syngnathiformes; family Callionymidae; genus Callionymus; species Callionymus lyra. The sequence continues at coordinate 8,052,152 of NC_141836.1, read as the reverse complement.
CCGGCCAATAGATGGCAGCAGTCACTACGTCCTCTGCAGCTTAAATAACAATTAAATCCTGGCGATGACTGAGGACGAGAGGATACAGTGACTCCAGCAGCTTTTAAAACCTGATGTTTGGAGATATTTTGCTTTGAAAACAAATGAAAGTAGTTACGACTTCGTCAAGAGTCATGTGGTCTGTAAATACTACAACACCAGAGTCAAGTACTCGACAATACTACAACTATATACTTGTTACTACAGTATCACAATATACTGTCTTGTTGCCCCTGTATCGTCATACACATTCTATTTCCGGATTCTTTACGATAAACACTCCTATTAATTATGTTTTTTTTATTTGCAATTGAAATATTCAAAGCATTCGTTCATTTTTGTGTTGCAATTAAACTTCCGACCACTAGATGGCAGCAGTCATAACATCCTCCGCAGCTAAAGAACAATAAATACCCTCAGAGTTCCCCGCGACGACTGAGGACGAGGGGATACAGTGACTCTAGCAGCTTTTTTTTTTCTAATTAATGCTTCGCAGACTCTTATTGTTCTTGATTAAAAGGGTTTTCACGTCACAGGTGTGTCTTGTCTTGGTTACTTTGTGGGGATTCCTTGACTTTTTAATGGAGTTGTGTCCATCGGTTGTGTTGTGCAGAAGTCAGGTTGAAACAAAGCTTTACTGGACGACAATAATCAGAAAATTGAAGAGAAACCAGTGACCATCAATACTTTTGACCACTCAAAACCTTTGAACTAGTCTGTCAGGTGCGTCCAAACCTCTGGCCTGTACAGTATCTTAAACTAAGGCTCAATCTATTGGTTTCTTCTTCTATTAAACTCACATCTAACATCAAATTAATGGCCCAAAGTGAACAACTAAAGGGTTTTTCTATTCTCCATTGGCCTAAGTTAATGATTTCCCAGCATAATCATCATCATCATCGACCATTAGTGGGATCGTAACCATGTAATGAGTAGAATTCACTTTCCTCGGCGGCCTGCGGTCGAAATCTCTGCGGCTTCCAAGGCAAACATTAACTGTACGGTGAAGATCAGCAGCAGATGTTCAGACGATAACAGAACAGAGAGCGTAACGTTCTAATATCTTTTAAGGTATTTTTAAAACAGGTCTGTAATCCTACCCATTCCTGTCTGGAGGGCCCCGCTCGAGGGGTTGCAACAGTCCAGAACGCAGTCGTCAATCTTGGCCTTGTCTTTGATCTGCAGCGTGATGATCTGACTGGAGATCATGGCCTCGAAGCCCACCACGATAGAGTTCTCCTCCAGGGGATAAATGAAGATCCCTTCGACACAGAGATGGATGCATTTTTTCTTTTTTCGTGACGGCATTAAAAAACCCTCTCGGGGGTCTCGCTCACCTTCGATGGCGTGATCTTCGATGCTCTCGTAGGTCAGCGACGCCGTCATGGCCAGAGTGTAGCCTCTGACGCAGGAAGTGATGTCGGAGACGCTGAGAGGCAGAGCGCCCCGGTTCTCCTTGTTGATGAGTCCAGGCATGGCGGCGTCAGTCTAGGATCCTGGCGGACGGACATGATTTCGGACGGTCGTTACATCGTCAGGGTTTTATCGCTGGATGCCCTTTTCGGGGCTGAAGGTTCCCTGATGGATTGTCAAGCGGAGCAGGCGGGGGTTTCTAAGTAGTGGTCTTCACGCTGTTCGGTGCCGGGGAGGTGGTTCTCGCCGCTGACCCAAATGTCAACCCGATAAAACTCATTTCACCAGGTAATCACGGAGCTAACGCGTGTTATTGACCCGAGTGTGTAACGACGGATTATATTAAAAAACCCTCCGTTCTATACGTTCTCGCACTTCTTTCTTCACCTCCAGGTGTCACATGATGTATTTTACAGCGAGTCAAAGTACCTTTTTAGGTCTGAAGGAGCCGATGGTTGGAAACGGCTTCATAGAGCGAGTATGTTTTAAATATTTTGCTGCTGTTTCCTTTAAGATAATAAAACATTTGAAATAAAATGTTCAATTACGATCGACAACACTTTTTTCAACCCAACCTTTTTTTTCAATGACATAAAGGTACTTTAACCCTTGTGTTATATCAGGGTCAAAATGACCCGAAGGCCTGGAAAACAAATGTGTTTGTGGTATCCCTGGTGTTGTCCCTGGGTCAAAGTGACCCGAACGGCTGTCTCTGGGTCAAAGTGACCCAAACGCCTGGAAAATAAATGTGTTTGGGGTATCCCTTGTGTGATCTCTGGGTCAAAGTGACCTGAAAGCCGGAACACAAATGTGTTTTTGGTATTCCTTGTGGGTCTGGGTCAAACGTGACCCGAAAGCCGGAAAACAAATGTGTTATTGGTATCCCTTCTGTAATCTTTGAGTCAAAATGACGCGAAGGCCCCAGGAAACAAATGTGTTTGAGGTATCTCTTGTGTTATCTCTGGCTCAAAGTGACCCGAACGCCTGGAAAACAAATGTGTTTGTGGGATCCCTTGTGTTGTCTCTAGGTCAAGGTGAATGACCACCACCACTGCAACTGTATTCATGGAAGCCAGGGAGGTCGTTCATCTTGACCCAGAGACAACACAAGGGATACTACGAACACATTTGTCCCTGAGATATCACAAAGGTCAAATACTTTTAGGACATAATCTCCAGAAACATTAAAAAAAAGGAGTTGGTGTTGATTGAAAGGGTTTATTTTGGGGAGTTGTTATTGATTATTATAGAAGAAGAATTTGTCTTAAAGCAACAACTTTTATCATGTTGGCATTTCTATTATTATTATTTTAATTTTCTGTAATGATTTTTCCCATTTTGAACAGTTGCAGTTCCACTTCCCCAGCGCTAGGGGTAGCCAGAAACAACATTTTAAATCCCACGGATAGGGTTTTTTCCAACATGTGTGAAAGACTAATACATTTAAATCAAATTATAGAACAGTGAAACCATTGCAATTAAAAATGTTATGTAAGAAGTTATTTTGGGAAGACAAATCCAATTTGAGAGAGAGTGTCGCATACATTCTTCATGTATTAGTAGGTGAGGAATATATAGTGAGTGTTGAGGCACTTTAAATTATGAACAGGCAAAAATGACATAATGGATTCAACTTTATGATCATTTTAGGTCGAGCAGGTAAAGTTTTTACATGGATTTACTCATAAATAGCTACTAGTTCAAATGTCTTACTTACTTTATTTTAGTTTTTTTCATACAAATCTATATATTCACACACGTATTAACAGTGACTGAGCCGACCTACATATGAACACTTTTGTTTAAACCTTCACATCTCTTGTCTTTGCGTCAAAAGTTCAGTGAAACGTGTGACGTTGTCTCATCGCTTGTCCTCCTGACACTCGCAATATGATGGAGCGACAGTTGGTTTCTCCTCTGGTGCTGTCAAGGGTCTGCAGCACCATCAGGGCTGCAGCCTGGGCTTGATGTGTTATGACGAAAGCAATTTCCATAGAGACGGCTCTGGTGTGTGTTGTGTGTGTTTGTGTGTGTGATGGACTCTCGGCTGCAGACTGACCAGTAAAAAAAAGTCTTCCCTTATTCATGAAACAGGGGCAGATCGGCGAGATAAAACCCAGAATTCTCTCACTTTGAACGCAGAGCCGGTGACGTCTAAACTATTCTTAGACATTTATCTGATCCCAACTGATCCGAGAGACTTGTGTTGTAGATTATCAATGAAAAATTGATGCCATTACGAGCAAGATCCGTGCCAACAGTGCCATCAAGTGTCCAGACATACAAGCCTTTCTCTTTTCTGCAGAGGCAACAGGTAAGAAGACGGTTGAACTTCAACTTGATCAGTTTGAAATACAAGCATTTTTTTAAAAAAATGAAAGCATCACTTAAAAGCATCTCTCTCTCTCCCCTCGGTCTGAAGTAATGAAACGTTGAGGGTTTTCCTCTCCTGACAGCATCTGCATCTGAACCATCAGCTGTTTGTCCGCCGCTCTGCAGTCAATAAAGCTTCATCCTGATGCTTCGCTCTCTCTCTCTCTAACGTTAGCTGCTGTCAAGTCTTACCTTGTGTCATCTGGATGTGCAGCGAAGAGTCTCCCCCTCAGACACTTGTAAGATATCTCCCTTGTTCTTCTCCTGTTGCTCTTTGGCGACCTCTCTCTCTCTCTCTCTCTCTCTCTCCCTCTCTCTCACTCTCTCTCTCTTGCTGCACCTCTTTTTCTTCCCTCTCTCTCTCGGTGACGCGTCCACAGGTGGTTGGAGCTCTGGAGGCTGATGATGCTCATTCTCTGGATGAATGAACCTGCAGCATCAACATGTGGCTGCATGCGAAGAAGGGAAATACATTGAGGAGACGTTGAGGGGGTCTCGGGAGGGGATGGGGGGGGGGGTTTTATTTTTCCAAAGCCGTGGGTGTTTAGCCGTCTCAATGTTGTGCCATCACTCGGTTTGATCAATCTGTTTTTCTTCGTGGGTGTTACCATGACAATTAATATATGTTGAGAAAGTGCTCTTGAGTGTGTGTGTGTGTGTGTGTGTGTGTGTGTGTGTGTGTGGGGGGGGGGGGTGTGTGTGTGTGTGTGTGTGTGTGTGGGGGTGTGTGGGTCCCTGAGTGTGTGTGTGTGTGTGTGTGTGTGTGTGTGTGGGCAGTTTGGCTGACACTCAGCATCCGCCTCCAAATTGAATTAACCTGCAGCCAATAAGCTCAGACTGCACCTCCTCCCTCCTCCTCCCTCCTCCTCCCTCCATCACTCCTCCTCCTCCGGTTCTGATCCGACCGACACGATCAGACGCGGGTTCGTCGCCCACTTTAATTAGATCCGAGCGCCTCCTGCTTAATTGAGACAAAGGAAGCGTCTCGAGAGCAGTGGTTGACGTCGAGCACAGATGGCGAGAGCGAAGAAATATTCCAATCATGCAGTCGTAACGCTGGCGGGCGATTCAACTTCCTCAGGGGCCACGATTCAAACAGTGGTGAGGGGCGAAAATAAATAAGCAAATAGTATAAAATCAAGCTTAAAAGTATTACTTTATATTATTTTATTCCATTTTAAATCTGATAAAAGCCCTTTTCCCAATTTTGTGTTGTGTTTTCTCAAAACAATTACAGAAATACGTGTGGTCATCGTTGCAGTTACACATCCCCGACACTAGGGGAAGCCAGAAACAATATTTTAGATACCATGATTAGGGTTTTTTAATGGAAAAGAAAAATGTTGATCCAGTTATAGAACAAAAATCAGTGATAATGTTATTGCGAGAAAACTAATCCAATCATTCTTGGGTGTTGCATTTTAAAAATGTTTTTATATTGGTTATTTAAATGCATTATAATTTATATATCCATATTATGGTAAACATTCTTCACAAAAATATTTTATTAATACTGTAGTCCAGTGATATACATTAACATTAATATGAATGTCCGTGGATGAACTAACAATACTTTTGAACAAAATTACCAAAACACATTATAGTTTGTTCTCCCTGTGTTGCGTTGGTTTACTCCGGTTTCCTCCCACAGTCCAAAAACATACAGAGGTTGATTGAGAACTTTGGGATATTGTCCATAGGTGTGAGTGTGTGAATGGTTGTCTGTCTTTGTGTGCCCTGCGACAGACTGGCGTCCTGTCCAGGGTGTCCCCTGCCTCTCGCCCTGTGATACTGGGATAGGCTCCAGTCTCCCCGCGACCCTGAAAGGGATAAAGCTGTAGAAAAAGAATTAATGAATAGTTTAAATTGGGAGAAAAAAAAATGCTCATTCATAAAGTTCAACTCTTTTCTATTCAGAAAGGTTTATTTTATTTTTTTTACAAAATAAAACAGAATTAATTAAATTAATATGAATGTCAGTGGATGAACTAACAATACTTTTCAACAAAATTCAAAGCATTTAAATATAAAATAAACGTGGAAACATTATAGGTTTTTTTTAATCCACGTTGTCTTCTCTAAAATTCATTATCCACCATTATTTTTATTTGTTATTTTATTTATTGGCGATATGAAAATGTCATTCATAATTTATCGAGTATAAGGGCCACTCGAAAAAAAATAATTTAATTTTACTTCTAGAGTAAAGTCGTAAAAAGTACATGTCGTTGATTCCTGGCCTTAAACGATGAATTTCCGTCGCTCGGCGGTGACCCTGAAGGCATCACCGTCATTAGCAGCCTGGTCACTCTGGCAGGTTCGTCTGACGCGCCGAAGCTAAAGTTTTCTTTAGCCCACGATTGTCTCTCGCGTCCTGGAAAAACATTCCCACGTACGTGTGGAAAAATGTCCGGTGACTCTTGGTCGCGTGCGGTGGATGTTCAGGAGGCTTCGTGTAAGTTTGGACAGGTGAGTCCGAGAAGACCTTCATCACGGGCGGATGACCTGTCGTGGCGCGTTAGTGCGGCTAGCTAGCGGCTACTTAGCCGTGTGGCTAACGTCAAAACTTTTCTCTCGAATATATATTTAAAAAGTTAATGTTAACCTCCCTTTTTTTGGATTAGCCTGCCGTGATAAAGAAGATTGGTCGAATCCCTGCCCTGGTGAAGCTCAAGGGAGACATAAATGGTACTTTTTAAAAACTTTCATAAAACTTTTTTTTTCTGCCGAGTCATCGTCGGTGACTTCCGGTTCTGTGCAGGGAACGTGTTGCCGAGCTGGACCCGGGATGACGCCGCGAAGGAGAAGGAAGAAGTGCCGGATCTCGCTCAACAGTCGCTGTTGAACAAGATCATTCGCCGGAGTCTGGTGGGGAACAGGAACCAGGTGGAGGTTCTTCAACAAGACCCTTCGTCTCCTCTGTACTCCGTGAAGACCTTCGAGGAGCTCAGACTGTGAGTCAGTTTGAAGGAGGTTTTTATTTCATTAAACTTTTCTTCAGTCAGTTTACCCCAAATCCACTCATTTTCTCAGTTGTCTTTGTCAAACAAAAAACCATCATAATACCTCAAATACTGCTCGTCTGTAACGTCCCTCTTGTCTCGAAGCCTCGACGTGAAGAAAGAATTGTTCCTGTAAAACTTAAACAAGTAAGTAATATTTATTTATATAGCGCTTTTCGAGACCAGGGTCACAAAGCGCTTAGACAATCAAAACAATACTCAAAAGAGTACATACTTTTAAGATCAAGATAATACTGAGAACAACACAGGAGTTCGAGAAATTCAAGGAAAAGCCTGAACAAATAGAAACGTCTTAAGGTGTTTCTTAAAGGAGTCAGTAGATCCATCAAGCGCAAAGAGAGAGGAAGATCGTTCCAAAGCTTAGGAGCAACAGCCTGAAAAGATTTCTCTCCTCTGGTCCTGAACCGTGTGCGTGGAACCATAAGTAGATTTTGATCCACAGACCTCAGAGCCCGAGCTGTGGTGTAAGGCTGGATCAGATCAGTGATGTAAGGAGGAGCCTGACCATGAATAGATCTGAAAGTAAGAACCAGAATTTTAAAGTTGATCCTGAAAGAAACTGGAAGCCAGTGAAGAGTTTTAAGGATCGGAGAAATGTGAGTTCTTCTACTAGAGCGGGTCAGAATTCTTGCTGCAGAGTTCTGAATCAACTGCAGACGAGACAGCTCAAGGCTGTATTTTAAGCTTGTTTGTAGTTTGCCAACATGGAACACAAGTTCTCTGGGTAAATGTCGCCAGTAATTGTTTAAAAAAAAAAAAGGTTCCGAGTGATTGTCAAGGTGTAGATGAAACTACAAGATTGACATTACAGACGAGCAGTATGGAGGTATTTAGATGTTCTTAAGTTAGTCATTTTGGAAGACGAAGAAGACTGAGATCCAGTCGCTACATTATAATAGACATACATTTCTGCCAATTACTCTGAATAATCAACATGAGGATGAGTTGAAAATAAGTTTGAATTTCAGGTGAACTACCACTTTGAAGGTTCTGGGAAGTTTTTTGTCACAAGCTTACTATGGGTTTTTTTAAGTAACTTTTTAACGGAGTGAAAGGGAGATCTATTCTATGTTCATTTTTTACAATTTCTGTGCTTTATTTCATTTGATCCGTGTTTTTTTATTTTTTTTATTTGCACTTTGTTCTTGTTTTAATGAAACTATTGTCAGCTGTGAACTGGAAACCCAATTACCTGAAGGAGATCTCCACAGGGATTAATGAAGTCTGTCCATCTATATAACTTTAAAATCCATTAAAAGGCAAAATTATGTTTTCGTTGAACAGCAAGCCAGAGCTACTTAGGGGAGTGTATACCATGGGCTTCAACAGACCTTCCAGGATCCAGGAAAATGCTCTTCCCATGATGCTGGCACAGCCGTGAGTATCCAATATTTACATTTGTGATGATCATTAATTCTGTTAAACTGCTGTTGTTTATCAAGTTTTTTTAAATTCATAATCAAACTGAGAATATTCCTTTCCTCTTCCTGACAAGTCCTCAGAATCTAATTGCACAGTCGCAGTCTGGCACCGGTAAAACTGCTGCTTTTTCATTAGCAATGCTGAGCCACGTTGACCCTGAGAAGCAATTTCCACAGGTAAGACGGTCAGAACTCCTTCTCAGACCAGGTCTCACAATGACGCCTTTCTTGACCTCCGACCAGTGTCTTTGTATATCGCCCACCTACGAGCTCGCTCTGCAGATCGGTCAAGTCATCGAGCAAATGGGGAAGTTTTGTCCAGAATTGAAAGTGGCGTATGGTATCAGGGGCAACCGAGGTACTCATTCGTCATCCTATTACTCAATAAGGCGTCACTGTCATGATTCTTTCTACACATAAACCTAGGTTTAGAACTTGTAACTGAATCTTTGATTTCCAATCTTTCTATCGCAGTTCCACTATACAGTATAACCACTACAGGGTTCTGTCCCCATTCAAAAACCTCATAATCCCATTACAGCAAATCCCTTCCACTAGCTATCAGACATAGATACTAAATTATAGGTCTGTAGTATCACTCTATAGAATTACACTTGGAGCCGCACTATAGTCTATTTTAAACCCTGTATAAGTACAATAAACACTTGTGTATGATTCAAGTATGTTTTACTTGTTGTCCTTTAGCAATTGTTCATTGCTGTTAAATATTCAAAACTTAATAGAAACCACAATCCTTGTCTTTCATTTAAATTTTTCTAAATGCTCATGTTTTGATATCTTTGTAACAGTTTGAATGTGTAGACGTTGACTGTCACTCAAGCGTTTTCAATCTCCCTGAAGAACGAAAGGTTTCTTTCTAATCTGCCTCCTAGTTCCACGAGGTGTCCCACTGCAGGAGCAGATCGTCATCGGGACTCCGGGCACCATCTTGGACTGGTGCACCAAGTTCAAGGTCATCGACCCCAAGAAAATCACCATGTTTGTTCTGGACGAGGCCGACGTAATGATCGCCATGCAAGGTCACCGGGATCAGAGCATCCGCATCCACAGGTGAGCGCTCCGCCTCCTTCGGACTGGACCTGGTTTTGACTTCTTGTGTTCTTGCGCATCACAGGCAGCTGAGCAGAGACTGCCATATGCTCCTGTTCTCAGCCACCTTCGAGGATTCTGTGTGGAAGTTTGCAGAGCAGGTGATTCCAGATCCTAATATCATCCGTCTGAAGCGGGAGGAAGAGACTCTGGACACCATCCAGCAGTTCTACATCAACTGCAGGAATAAGGAGGACAAGTTCGCAGCCCTCTGTAACTTGTATGGGACTCTAACCATCGCCCAGGCCATGGTCTTCTGCCATGTCAGTCCCAATCAACTGTGCATCATTTGAATAATGGACCTGGATGTGCTGCTTTATACAATGGCTATCTGTGCTGTGTTGGGTCTTCACAGACCAGGAGAATCGCTTCTTGGCTGGCTGGGAAACTTACTGAAGAAGGCCACCAGGTGGCGCTGCTCAGTGGAGAGATGACGGTGGAGCAAAGGGCCGCCGTCATCGAGCGCTTCAGGAACGGAAAGGAGAAGGTGCTGGTGACCACGAACGTCTGCTCCAGAGGTGAGATCACGTGGTCTTTTGTTTCGGCATCGGAATTCAGTCTGGTCCACGCCCCCCCAGGCATCGACGTGGAGCAGGTCTCACTGGTGGTCAACTTTGACCTTCCCGTGGACTTTGAGGGCAACGCAGACAACGAGACCTACCTACACCGGATCGGCCGCACCGGGCGCTTTGGCAAAAAAGGGTTTGCGGTGAACATGGTGGAGAATGACACGAGCATGGAGCTCATCAACCAGATCGAGATGCACTTCAGTACGTATGTGTTCAGGACTCCGTGGCTCATCTCTTGGATTCTTGGTTTCAACATTTATTTGACTTGTAAAGTCCATACGCGTCGTGACGTTCTTGATGCGTCTCAACTGTAACGTCTCCTTCAGATCGACGGATCAAGAAGCTGGACCCGGCCAACCTTGAAGAAATGGAGCGCGTCGCCAACTAAAGCTCTCGACTCTTGACGTGTGTTCATGCAGTTTACATTTTATTGTTTACAACAACAAAAAAGTTCTAATGTTTAAGAACCTTTTTTTTCATTTGATGCTCTTCGATTCTGAAGTCACTTTAATGCTCTCGTTTGACTGGAGTGGTCTGAACTTCTGCACTTTTGGTTTGCTGTGTTTTATTTGCTGCATGTCTTTGCACCTGTTTTGAGTTGTTAATGTCTTTTCAAAGTTTAATTTTGTTGACTGAAGAAGCCTCTGCAGCAGTGTTGTACATAAAACAATAAATAAAAACATTGGCTACCGGACAAGATTCTGAGGTTGGTTGTTTTTTGAGAAAATTAAATATGTATTAACTGAGATTTTTGGATGGAAGAAACTGCCAGTGAAGAGTTTTAAGGATCGGGGGAAATGTGAGTTCTTCTACTAGAGCGGGTCAGAATTCTCACTGCAGAGTTTTGTATGAACTGTAGGCGAGACATCCTTCTTGTTTAGACACCAAAATAAACTTACAATAGTCTTAACGAGACACAAATGCATGGATTACAAGCTCGTGCGATCAAAATGTATTCTTGTCCAGCTTTTCTGCAACTTAATCACCTCAAGGTCTGAGTGGACCATTTTGTCAACTTGATAGTGAGCCTGCTTGGTAAATAAAGAGGATACTTCTCTCTTACTCAAAGTATAAAAAGTATTTTTACCCAGTTATACTTCTCTTTTCTTCAGTTTGTGAAATTGCGGTACCTTGAAAGCGGGTCTTTTGAGATCTCAACCACGTCGTGATGTTAATCACAAAATAAATAAAACTAGAGTTTAAGTATATTTTATTATTTGGAAAAAAATAATATTGTTTCAGTCAAGTTTTTTGGTAAACATGTTCAAATGTAAATTGTTTTTTTAAACAAACTTTCCACAAATGAATCCAAGATGGTCCCAGTTTATTACAATCGTAATTTATGTCAATTAAATATCAGAATTCTATAAAGATCAATTTCTTTTAAATCGTTCTTGCAGAAATAATGTGCGTCATTGTAACTATTAAATATTTCATATAGAGTACGTAAGTGTTATTTGTAAAGATCCTAAACAATCACAAAACAATACACAGTTAAAAGACGTGCTTTAAAAGATAACAGCAGCAGCACCGAGACAATTAAGAAAAGGCCTGCAGCACAAATAAAAAGGTCTTAAGATGCTTCATAAATATATTTAAAGTTTTCTGACCATTTAAATATATTTACTTCTGCACTGCCCTTTACATGATGTGAAGTCAACCTAACAGTGTAAGTTAGTCATTTTCTAAACACAGACTTGAGTCGGATCAGAACCATTCAAAGGCGTCTACGGCAGGTTCAGCAGGTTGTTCTTGGCGTACAGGTCCTCCGTGATCTGGTAGACCTCCGAGATGAAAGGCAGAGCTTCTCCCAGCATGGCCACCACCTGCTCCGGGGGACCCACGTTCATCACCTCGAAGAACGCCGGGCGGGCGGGCAGCATGCAGAACGCCATGTTGGCGGCCTTGCTGACCACCCACATGTGGTGCTGGGCCAGCGACTGGTTGTAGGCCTCGGCGCACATGACCGCCGTCTTGTCGTCCTCGCTGCTGGTGCGCAGGCGCTCCAGGAAGAGCTCCAGCCAGCGCAGGGCCCGGTGGAGCCTCAACAGTGTCCGGGAGCCGGACTCCGGGTGGCCGCCGCGCTTGGTCAGGTCCACCAGTCCGCCCCCCAGCTCGTACTCCACCATGGACTGGACGCTGAGGTAGCGAGAGCCGTTCTCGCCGGACATATGGCCCACCAGGATCTGGATCTTGCTGACGGCGTCTTTGGAGATGAAGCTGAACACGGTCCCCAGACTGTTGAGGAACCTGCGGACACATCGACAAACTGGATCATGGATCGATCCTGCAGGACTTTGAAGTTCGACTGACTACGTTTAGTGAGAATTTTCTGTAGAACCAACATCTTTCTTCACGGCTGGAAGCTGTACCAGGCGACGAGTATGTGTATTTTGTGGAGAACATTTTTCCAAATGGTAATTAAGTTATGTTTCTGCTGGAATAAAAAGTTTAATTTATGTTAAAATAAAATCTATAAATCTATGCACTTTGGTGGAAGTTTTTCTTCAATTAAATACCCAATGGTACTGAACTTGTCTTGAATCTGATGGAACCCTAGTCAAAGATTTGTGCCAAAGTTTACGCATGACGCGTATAATGTGCTGCAATTCACCGGTTTGCTCACTAGGGGTCAGCAGAGATCTCAGGAGACTGACTCACCTTTGAAGGTGTCAAGGCGGAGTCTTTTATAAACTGGTTCTACTTGATTCTAGTGTTACTCAAATATTCACTTTACGTCACATTAAACTTAAACTAAACATTAATAAATAATAAAAGACAGAAGCGTAACTTCCGTAGACTCACTTGACGAGGCCCCTCCAGCCCGCGCAGTAGTGTTCCAGGTAGACCTCCTTGTCCTGGGACAGACACAGTTTGAAAGTGTCCAGGACCTCCTGCAGGGAGAACTTCTGCTCCTCTGTGGTCACGGGAGCGGCCATTACTTCCTCACGAGGAAAAAAGACCAGCGGGAGAGAGACTAGTCGTGTGCTCCCCCGGACGTGACGTCAGTTCTGAAGTAAACAAACGTTTACCTATGACGATCGATATCGACGAGTGATCAGATGATCTGATGGAGCATCAAACATGGAACGAGGGTCCATTCCTTCATCTGATCCCGCGGCACCGCGCATGCGCTCACTGTGAGGGGTGGCGAATACGGGCTTCAGAATAAAAGTTCTAAAGGGAGAACCGTTTTTTTAAATCAAAAGTACAGAATAAAGTAAGAGTCAAATAACAGAGAAAATGTTCCACGAAGTATAATTAGATTGGTAGAATTCAGATACGTAATCATAAAAGACTGAAATGGACGCCCTTTTATTCTCTTCGCGTTTATGTTGAAGTCCTGGAAGTCGCCGGCGGTCACTTCCGTGTTTATATGTTCCATCGTGTGCTCGTTGAAAAACGATCGTAGTTCCCATGTTTGCAATGAATTAACCTTCTAAACATTTATTCACTATATTCTTTATTAAAGCTCAATACATTCCCAGCAAGAGTCTGAGGCGGAGGAAACATGCCTGAAATAAGAGTAACACCGCTGGGTGAGTTTGTTGTTCATTTAGCATCTGAAGCTAGCTTTAGTTTGCAACTGTTTATTCTTTCAGGGGTTTTCTGGCGAACGAAACATAGTTTAATAGACTAGTACTCAACTTAATATATACATTAAAAGCGAGAGAGTGCAGTGAATCTATGGATTTGCTGCGTGAATGAGGTTGTGGATGAAGCCTGTCTGGTGTTCTCTCTCCAAGGTGCTGGACAAGATGTGGGTCGCAGCTGCATCCTGGTCTCCATCGGTGGGAAAAACATCATGCTGGACTGTGGGATGCACATGGGCTACAACGATGACGTAAGACAATCTGACCCTGAGTCTGCAACGGACAACGAGAGCGAAAAAGGTCGTTTTGCGAAAACCACTTTTTAATCTAATTTCAGAGACGCTTCCCAGATTTCTCTTACATCATCCAAAATAATCGCCTGACGGATTACCTGGACTGTGTGATCATCAGGTGGGCTTTCATTTTGAATAAGTGTCAGACAAAAAGCACCATTTATTGTACAAAGACATGTCTCTAGTTCACAACAGGATCTGGTGCTTGTAATCCATGTGTTTGTGTCTTCTCGACCTGGACTATTGTAACTGTTTTTTTTTGTGTGTAAACAAGAAGGATCTGTCTCGCCTGCAGTTGATACAAAACTCTGCGGCGAGAATTCTGACCCGCTCTAGTAGAAGAACTTACATTTCCCCCGATCCTTAAAACTTTCACTAGCTGCCAGTTTCTTTCAGGATCAACTTTCAAGTTCAGGTTCTTACTTTCAGATCTATTCATGGTCAGACCTTCCATCAGTGATCCGATCCAGCCTTACACCCCAGCTCGGGCTCTGAGGTCTGTGGATCAGAATTTACTGATGGTTCCTGAACATGGTTCAGGACCAGAGGAGAGAAATCCTTCAAGACTGTTGCTCCTAAGCTTTGGAACAATCTCTGTGTTTGATGGATCTATTACTCCTTCAAGAAACATCTTGAACACTTTTATTTATGCTTTTCTTTGATTCCCTGAGACTCCTGTGTTTGTCTCAGTGTTGTCTTGACCTTTTAAGTATTTATTTTATTGGTTATTTTTTAATTGTTTAAGTGCTTTGTGACCCTGGTGTAGAAAAGCGCTCTATAAATATTACTTACTTACTAACATTCCTGTGCTTTCAGTCACTTCCACTTGGACCACTGTGGCGCGCTGCCGTACATGAGTGAGATGGTGGGTTACGACGGTCCCATCTACATGACCCACCCCACCAAAGCCATCTGCCCCATCCTGCTGGAGGACTTCAGGAAGATCACCGTGGACAAAAAGGGGGAAACTAACTTCTTCACTTCACAAATGATCAAGGACTGCATGAAGAAAGTAGTCCCTCTGAACCTCCATCAGACCGTCCAGGTGCAGTTTCTGACATTAAAATAGTCTCAGGGCGGTCATGATGGTTGACAAATGTTTTTGATTTAAGGTGGATGACGAACTGGAGATCAAGGCTTACTATGCTGGCCACGTTCTGGGAGCAGCCATGGTTCAAATCAAAGTGGGCTCTGAGTCTGTGGTGTACACTGTGAGTAGGAAACGTTTCACAAAGAGATATTTCATTCAAATTAACAAACGACAGCTGATATCTTTGTGTTTCAGGGCGACTACAATATGACGCCAGACAGACATTTGGGGTAATGGAGAGTCTCGTGAACCAAGTTTAGAAACTGATGAACCAAATTTACCAACTCATTAAACACATTTACAAACTCATGAACCAAATTTACAAACTCATTAAACACATTTACAAACTCATGAACCACATTTACCAACTCATTAAACACATTTACAAACTCATGAACCAAATTTACCAACTCATTAAACACATTTACAAACTCATGAACCAAATTTACCAACTCATTAAACACATTTACAAACTCATGAACCAAATTTACCAACTCATTAAACACATTTACAAACTCATGAACAACATTTACAAACTCACGAACCAAATTTACCAACTCATGAACAACATTTACAAACTCACGAACCAAATTTACCAACTCATTAAACACATTTACAAACTCATGAACCAAATTTACCAACTCATTAAACACATGTACAAACTCATGAACTAAATTTACCAACTCATTAAACACATTTACAAACTCATTAAACACATTTACAAACTCATGAACCAAATTTACCAACTCATTAAACACATTTACAAACTCATGAACCAAATTTACAAACTCATTAAACACATTTACAAACTCATGAACCAAATTTACAAACTCATTAAACACATTTACAAACTCATGAACCACATTTACCAACTCATTAAACACATTTACAAACTCACGAACCACATTTACCAACTCATTAAACACATTTACAAACTCATGAACCAAATTTACAAACTCATTAAACACATTTACAAACTCATGAACGAAATTTACAAACTCATGAAACACATTTACAAACTCACGAACCAAATTCACTAAACAAATTTACAAACTGGTTGAAAATAAGTTTATTAGTCGACAAAATCAATTAAAAAAGCTTAATTTCATGTCTGCATCCATTTTTCCCAAAGTGCTGCCTGGATCGACAAGTGTCGCCCCGACATTCTCATCTCCGAGTCCACCTACGCCACAACCATCCGCGACTCCAAACGCTGCAGGGAGAGAGATTTCCTAAAGAAAGTGCACGATGCCATAGACAGAGGAGGAAAGGTATCATTGCCGGGTTCACTCGCTGTTGCTAACCTTAGCTTCATTGACCTTCATAAAATGATATTGTCGTGTTCTTCAGGTGCTAATCCCAGTGTTTGCTCTCGGAAGAGCTCAAGAACTCTGCATCCTTCTGGAAACATTCTGGTAAGTTTGAACTGGATTTTAAAACGTGTTATTGAACTTTAATAATTATTGAACTATTTATGAAGTGATCATGTTGGTCCACAGGGAGAGAATGAACCTCAAAGCACCGATCTACTTTTCCACCGGGCTGACGGAGAAGGCCAATCACTATTATAAACTTTTCATCACCTGGACGAACCAGAAGATCCGGAAAACCTTTGTCCAGAGGAACATGTTTGAGTTCAAGCACATCAAGCCGTTCGATCGCTCCTACGCCGACAACCCCGGACCCATGGTGGGTCACGTCGTCTGGTTTGAAAAAACGGTCATAAACCGACGGCTTCTCCGTTCCAGGTGGTGTTCGCCACACCTGGGATGCTGCACGCCGGTCAGTCGCTGCAGATCTTCAAGAAGTGGGCCGGGCATGAGAAGAACATGGTGAGTGTGTCATGAGTGTTATTATTGGACTGGAATCAAGATGACAAGTGATCCTTTTCGTCCAGGTGATCATGCCTGGCTACTGTGTCCAAGGAACCATCGGTCACAAGATCCTTAACGGTCAGAGGAAGCTGGAGATGGAAGGACGAGCAACGGTGTGTTTTGACTCATTGAAATCAAGCTGAAGGAGTCGGTTCAGTTACAAACTCGTTAAAGACATTTACAAACTTGTGAACCAAATTTACAAACTTGTGAACCAAATTTGCAAATTAATTTAACACATTTACAAACTCATTAAAGTAAGTAAGTAATTTATATTAGAGCGCTTTTCCAGACCAGGGTCACAAAGCGCTTAAACAATCAAAACAATATTTAATAAAGTATATACTTTAAAGGTCAAGACAACACAGAGACAAACACAGGAGTCTCAAAAAGTCAAGAAAAAGCCTGAATAAAAAGGTCTTAAGATGTTTCTTGAAGGAGTCAGTAGATCATCAAACACAGAGATCGTTCCAAAGCTTAGGTGCAACAGTCTGGAAGGATTTCTCTCCTCTGGTCCTGAACCGTGTTCAGGAACCATCAGTAGATTCTGATCCACAAACCTCAGAGCCCGAGCTGGGGTGTAAGTCTGGATCAGATCACTGATGGAAGGTCTGACCATGAATAGATCTGAAAGTAAGAACTTGTGAACCAAATTTAACAAACTCTGAAACACATTTACAAACCCATGAATTAAATTTCCAAACTCAGGAAACAAATTTACAAACTCACTTAACAAGCACTCGGGGAAATTAGAAATAACTATTTAACTAACTATTTTTGTTGGTAACAGCTGGACGTGAAGCTACAGGTGGAGTACATGTCGTTCAGCGCTCACGCCGACGCCAAAGGAATCATGCAGTTGATCCGCATGGCAGAGCCGCGCAACATGCTGCTGGTGCACGGTGAGGCGGTGAAGATGGAGTTCCTGAAGGGGAAGATCGAGCAGGAGTTTAGTGAGTTCTTCAACATGTTCGGTGTCATAGTTTTCCTCCTGAATCCCTAACATATCTGCCCTCTGAACACCAGGCATCGACTGCTACATGCCTGCCAACGGAGAGACGGCGATGGTGACGACGAACCCCAGCGTTCCTGTGGACATTTCGCTCAACCTGCTCAAGAGAGAGATGGCTCTGGGAGGTTCGTTTGTCACATACACTGTAGAAAGGCTTTTACACAGAAATGATTAAATCTGATAACACCTACAGGTCCTCTGCCTGACCCCAAGAAACCCCGAACCATGCACGGAACCCTCATCATGAAGGAGAACGTGAGTTTGTGCTCATAATTGATCGTATTTTAAATGACTTTAATGCTTTTTTTTTAACTTCTGAGCATCATTGTTGCGATCATTCATTTTGATCTATTGCATCATCGTCTTACATCCGCTTTAACACATTAAAAATATATGGATTCATTCATTAAATGATGGAATTGATTTGTTTCTTTGTTAAAACATCAAACAAGAAGTTTTTGGGTCTCTCTCTCTCTCTCTGAGCAGAGTCACATGACATCTTAGGTCCAGTTTTTATAATCTTTCACATTCCTAAACGTCTGGGTTGCCAGTAATTATTATCCTCCCTTTTTAATAAATCTGTCAGAAATTCCCCAAAAATGTCAAATGTCAAAGCACACAATGAGACTTTTGAAAACGTTACCATTCATGGTTTAAGTTAATACTATGAACATGTAATTCAGGCGTCAGTAGACTTTGAACTGCGGATCAAAGAAACACTTTGATTTGAGGATTAAATGGCAGCACAGTCGACCGTGAGCTTCGGTCTCATGGGACTTACCGTTTGTTTTTTTTCCAGAGTCTGAAGCTGGTGTCGTCAGAACAAGCCTTGAAGGAGCTGGGCCTCAACGAGCATCAGCTACGCTTCACCTGCCACGTGCAGCTGCAGGACCCCCACAGCGACTCGGACACCCTTCACCGGGTCTACACGCACCTGAAGACGTGAGAGAGGTCAAGGGTTTGTTTTCTCTCCCCTCCAGTTGTTAAAACACTTCTGTGCCGCTGCAGCGTGTTGAAGGGCTACACCATCCAGCACCTCTCTGACGGCACCGTCATGGTGGAGTCCATCGTCATCAAAGTGTCCTCGTCCGCCGAGGACGCCAACACCAAGGTCATCCTGCTCTCCTGGAGCTATCAGGTCAGACGTTTAAGATATCTCGTCCGCCTGTCTGCAGTAAATATATATATATATATATATATATATTTGTCACGTTCTGATACCATACATATCATGATACAGGGGTGACGACACAATATATTGCGATTAATTTGTAGTATTGTCGAGTACTTGACTCTGGTGTTGCAGAATTAAATGATGACTCTTGACGAAGTCGTAACTGATTTCATTCGTTTTCAAACCAAAATATGTCCAAACATCAGCTTTAAAAGATGCTGGAGTCACTGTATCCTCTTGTCCTCAGTCATTTCCAGGATATACAGGATTCTATTTTTTCTTTAGCTGCATAGGATGTGATGAATGCTGCCCTCTAGGGGCCGGAGGTTTAATTGCAACATAACAATTCTTGAATATTTTAATTGTATGTAAAAACTTAACGAATAGGAGTGTGTCATTTTCTAGAATCTGATGATACGATGCATATCATGATACAGTGTCATCAATATGATATATTGCAATACTTTAGTAACAAGTATATATGTGTAGTATTGTCGAGTACTTGACTCTGGTGTTGCAGTATTTTCAGACCACATGACTCTTGACGAAGTCGTAACTGCTTTCATTTGTTTTCAAACCAAAATATGTCCAAACATCAGCTTTAAAAGCTGCTGGAGTCACTGTATCCTCTCGTCCTCAGTCATTGCCAAGATCTCTCCGGGATTTCTTTGTTCCCTTAGCTGCGGAGGACGTGATACATGCTGCCATCTAGTGGCTGAAGTGTAATTGCAGTAAACATTTGCATGTTAATGGTAAATTGAAAAAAATTGAACTATTTTATTTTACACACACTTTATCTAAATATAAACTGTAAAAATAAGTTTGATAAACATATTTTTTCATTTAAATTGATACAACAGTGTTGAATATCCTCAAACTCCTGTGTTGTTCTCAGTATTATCTTGATCTTTAAAGTATGTACTTTTTTGAGTATTGTTTTGATTGTCTAAACGCTTTGTGACCCTGGTCTCGAAAAGTGCTGTATAAATAAATATTACTTACTTACTTACTTACTTATTATTGTGAAAAAAAAAATTGAGTGTGTATTTATGAGTATTTTAACCCAGTGAAAAAATTGTTGAATAAATTCAACACAAAAATGAATGAAAGTGAATATTTGCATGTTGATGAATCCAGTTTTTTTTTTTGATTCAAACACACTTTATTGAAATATAAACCATACAAGAAGAACTTTGATACAAATAGAAGGTTATTTAAAAGATAAGAAATAGAAAATAAAAAATGGATACAGTGCAGTTGAAAATCGATAAAGTATAATGAAAGAATAAAATCCTGATAAATCGCTGTATCTTTTCACTATTACTAGTACTACACACTATTATTTACATGCCTGAATAACACAATATTGAGTACACAAACCAAGTTGTTCTAATGACAACATACTTTAAACCTAGAGACTCTATACATGGGACTGTTTTACATGAACATGAATCCCGGGGCCTCAGACTGCAGCTGCAGCTCGACTCATCTCTAGATCATCTTTTTTTTGTTTTACTGTCGATTTGCTCCAAATCATCGCGACCAAGCTTGTAAGTCGTGGTGATTTCCAGACGAGCAACAACAACAAGAAGCTAAAAAAATGTCTCGAACCCACCGACAGTATTTCCAGCCTCGGCGCACAGCGGCGCCCACTCGCGAGTGAGACGTCAGGTGACAGGAACTCTGTGGTCGCATGTGTTACTAGTGACTCACTCGCATCGTTTAAAAATACACATTTTTAACCAAAGTTTCTTCCTTTCGGGTCTTCTCTCCATGACAGGACGAAGACCTCGGCAGCTTCTTGTCGAATCTGCTGAAGAAGGGACTTCCTTCCGGACTCTAGAATCTTTCGCTCGGACATTTTAAAGGTGACTCTGTGTTGTCGAACGATCGGGGAGCCAAAAATATTTTTCTATCAACATTAAAATCCCGTGATCAACAGTTACATACGTCACTAGTGTCCTTTCTGTTCGCTCAACGATGACATCAATTTGAGTCGCTCTAAGTATAGAACACAATAGAACTAATGACATGAACACACATGGGCCACATTTGACTGTTATTAAGCAGCCCTACTGAGGACAGAGTAGAACTGATCCACTTTAAACATGTAGGAAATATTTCTAACTTCTTTTTGTATCCGTTATTTTATTAATTCTAAATAATAAAAACTTTGTTTAGGATGTTTTTATTCTTCTTGTTTTTCTTTGGGAACTATTGAGATAATATTTATAAATGAAAAGTTACTATATATAATTTTTAATTATTTAATATTTAAAAACGATGAATTGATATCATTTACAAATAATAATTACTTAGTTACTTGTATGTTGATGTTTTCCATCCATCATATTTAGGCTTTTCTTCTCTTTTTCTTCTGTTGACGGTCCCTAACAACAGTCAGTATATGATGTGAAACTCTGACATCTGCTGTGATTGGTCAAGAATGGAGGTCATCAATCCCGGAAGTATCCACCTCCAAGGGACTCGTTGTATAAACAAAGCGGCAATGACAGTTATGTCATAAAGGACTCTTTCGCCCAGATTTCAGAGCAACTTTCTAGTTTTTCTTTGTCAATATAAGATAATGTTGATAATTATTGAGATAATATTTTTGAAATACAATTAAATATAATCATTTTTATTCCATCATATTTATGCTTTTCTTCTCTTTTTCTTCTTGACGGCCCCTAACAACAGTCAGTATACAATGACTGGCCCCTGAGGAATTAAATCGCCCGTCCCTGTGTTACTGTAATTAAGCACTTGTTTTATATACTTAAACTCTAGTATATGAAAAAAAAGTGTTTGATTTTGACACAAACGTGAACGCGTCTCTACTGGCGGCCTGTTATGGTGTAGACCCCCCTGGACCCCCACAGACGCCGACCCAAGCGCAGCCGCCGGCCCAAGCGCAGCCGCTTCCACTTCCAGTGGCTGGTGGTGACGTAGTAGAGCAGCGGGTCCAGGCAGGTGTTGAGGATCACCAGGCCCATGGTGACCCGGCGGGCGTCGTGGATGGCCCGGGCGGCCGAGCAGCTCTTGATGACGCCGATGCGCCGCAGCAGGTGCAGCAGGTAGGCCACGTGGCTGGGCAGGAAGCAGAGCACGGTGATGGCCAGGATGATGTAGATGATCCTCACGGCCTTCTGCGCCGTCCTGGTCTTTATCCTGGAGATGCGTCTGACGGCGATGGGGTAACACACCAGGATGACCAGGGACGGCAGCAGGGACCCGAAGACCAGGCTCAGCAGGCTGTAGACGGCCAGTCTGGTGGTCCACTCCGCCTTGGCGAAGTTCTCGAAACACCTATGACTGGAGGGCTTCAGAGTCTCCAGAGGTCCCATGAGGACGAAGACGATCATGGCCACGCCCGCCAGGATCCACAGAACCCCGCTGACCACCAGGGCGCACCAGACGCTGCGCACCCGCAGGTAGGTGTGCGGGTGCACCGTGGCCAGGTAGCGGTCCACGCAGATGCAGGACATGAAGCAGATGTTCATGTAGATGTTGGCGAAGAACAGGATGCCGGTGACCCGGCAGGTGACGTCGCCGAACGCCCAGCGCTGGCCGTGGAGGTGGTAGTGGATCCAGAAGGGCAGCGTGCACAGGATGATGATGTCGGCCAGCGCCAGGTTGCTGATGTAGACGCTGAAGGAGGTGCGCGGACTGATCCTCAGGGTGAAGTAGTAGAGGGCGGCCAGGTTCCCGGGGAGGCCCACGATCATGGCGAAGATGTAGATGGTGGGGAAGTAGTACTGCTGGAAGTCGGCGACAAAGTCTTCACAGTCGTCTGTCGCCTCCATGGCTGCGCTGGTGCTCGAGTCAGTCAACGCGTCGTCTCGGCTGCAGCGTCGCAGGGAACAGCTGGAAACAGACACAAGCAGCAACTTAGTTTTTTCCACATATTTCGTAATGACATCAGACAAACGACTAAATAAAGAAAAACATTACATTCAAAATAAAATAAATCGTCCATGGGACTCGTTGTATAAACAAAGCGGGTTGTGATTACAGCTGACTGGAGGAGTGAAGCCATTATGGCGTCATAATGGACTCCGCTCTCGTAACCTCTCGTTCGCCCAGATTTCAGAGCAACTTTATAAAGTAACAAGTCGAAAACATGGTCACGATGAAGGACTTACTGCGTCTTGCAGAGGAACAACGTTTGAATATGTGAGTGAGTGAGTCAGGGGAGTTTTTCACACAAGTTCCCCTTGAATTTTAATGCACTTCTTTTATTAATAGGATCCAAACTGAGTGTGATGTCACAATAAACCATTTTCATATTGGTTGCATCACTTTGTAATAGTTCACTTTGTAATAATATATAACTGCTGATTTTATATAGGTTTTTGGCTTTTTAAAGAAATCAAACATAGAAATTAAAACATTTAAATATGTATTAATTATACTGTAATTATTAAAATATATCTGATTTTTATTTAAACAGCAAATTTGGGAAATAAAACATCAGGATAAAGGTTGTTTTCTTACATAATAAATCTAATTTAATTAACAAACAATTCAGTCATTTATTCTGTTATTTGTATTCTCTAATATCAGCAGAATCAGTTGAAATATTGCAAAACTCACTCATGTTTCTGGTCCAAAGTCTGCAGGTAGATGTCGGACCGTCTCGACAGTGTGCACCGTCTGCTTTGTGTTGAATTTCCTGTGGAAGTGAGCAGGTGGTGTAGATTTGAGAGAAGCCTCAGGAAACTTGTGACGTTGCGTGGTTTATCAAGAGCGTAGGAAGGTTTCAAAATGATTGAACGCCTGTGTATGGAATTATAAATAGAGTTAAAGGTCAACTGTAACCGAAAAAAAAGGTCAAAGATGTAGCTGATCGTTGTTATTTTTAATTCAAATTAAACAGTTATGTAATGTTATGTATTAGGGGAAAAGGGAAGTTGTTTAATGATACAATTCAGAAATGTCAACATGAAACTTTATTTATAATAACATTTTAATAATTTGAATAAAACGCCCACAAACTATGACTTTATTTTTAAGAATTTACAGCTTAATTATTTACATTAACACATCAAGAAATGTGTCAATCAAATGTTCTTGATGTAAAATGTTACATATACATCAAGAAAGGGAAGAGTTTTCTTTGTTCCATGTTTCGTTGTCAATGATCTGCCTTTGTTTGAAAGTGACTTGAGACTTTTAAAACTGTCTGTTTTTAAAAAAAGGTCTTTATCAGAATCAAGACTTGAACTGAAGTGTAAGTAAGTAAGTAAGTAATATATATTTATAATATGTTATATGCTAATATGTTTTTTGTGTCATGCTATTTGTCTTGCTTCCTGTGCATTTCGTTTGTCAATAAAACGAATTAAATAAAAAACTTTATCAAAACCGGAAATGAGCTGCGTTGGTCAAGCTAAGTGTTTAAATGGTTTGCTTTTAAAACGTATTATCTTGTTCAACTGTTTATATTGTGTTGTAATTATTGTTAATATTCTTAATGCGTTAGTTTGTTTTTTGATAACATTAACAGAAATGTTTATCAAAGTCCTGTTTACCATACTAAAGGAAAACCGGAAATTAGCATGTTGGCTAATTATGAGCTAATTCATAGAAACAATAGTAGCTGCTATTTAAGTTTACGAAAGCTTGCAGTTGTTGTTAAAAATAGTATTATGATTATGCTATTTGATATCATAACATGCATTTAATCCCCATTACTACGATTTTTTTCAACATAGTGTGACAATTAAAGTTACTTTTAACTGAATATCTTGCTAGCATGCTAAGCTAGTTTAATACATTTGTGTTGAACTGTGATTTAATCAAATTGTTTTTTAAAAAACATCCAATCGAATGAACTCAGTGTTTCCAGGAATTGTGCTCAAGAAGGCGATGGAGACGAATGATTCCGACTCAAACATCGACAAGTGCTACATTTGTCTGAGTGAGTTTGGAGACGAAACCGTTGCTTCTCTGGACTCGTGTCATCATGTCTTCTGTCTTCAGTGCATCCAGAAGTGGTCGAAGGTAAATGTCTCGAATCCCTGTTGAATCATTTAATTCATGTGAAGTTGTAAAGAAAATACATGAGAAAGAAGTATATTCAAGTGTACCACGAGTTAACTTATTCAATACTAACATTAAAGTAGTATACTTTAAGTTAACCTTTGATTTGCTTCACAAATATGACATATAAAGATGCTCAAATGTACTTTTTAAAATGGATTGCAGGTACATTAAACTACTTTTTTGTTTGGGCAACTGTGACGACGCCTCTGCTCACTGAGAACATCCTCTGCGTCCTCAGACCGCCAACGTTTGCCCGCTGGATCGGATCAGCTTCAACTTCATCCTTCCCGGAGGCGACGCTGATAAAAAGGTTGATGGCGTCACCGATCGAAATATCCTTCGATCTTTAAAACCATCTGTCGGGCAGATCAAGGTGGAGAAACCGGTGAAGGCTCAAGACGAATACTCCTCGGACGAGGAGGAAGACCCCGACGACGATGATGAAATCAACTGTTTCGAATGTGGACAGTGTTTGCCGCGGTACAACTTTCTGGTGTGCGCTCATTGTGAATCATGGTGAAGATACAGATGAAAAAACACTACATTTCAAATGTTTTTTTTCCCTGACGTGGTGATTTTCTTCTTCAGCTTTCATCTGCGTTGTGTGAAACGTCCAGCAGGCTGGGACTCCAACGGTGACTGGAGCTGCTGTGAGTGTATGATCACCCCGAGGACGCCAGGTTCGTTCCTCTCCTCCTACAAACATTTCACTTCTTTGGACTCAAACATGGACATTTCCTGTTTGCTTTCGAGAATCTTTCACATGATGACCTGCTCTGGTCCATTTGGGGAAAAATGTTTGTTTCCCATGAGTCCAATATCTTTTATACACAATGACAAAACAAATAACTTTATTTTTATTACAGAATTTTTAACACATTAGCATCAAAATATAAGATTTTCATAAGAACTTTTAGAACTTAAATCCTATTGGAAAAAGAAAAACCTTCAGAACTGTATATATTTATTTTTCTAACACTCCAAAAAAACATAAAAATATTATTAAAAAGAATCAAATAAAATAAAAACAAAAAAGAATCAGCCACACACTAATAAAAAACATAGAGTCAATGAACCCGGCTAGTTCCAATATTTCAAGTTGTATATAAAACCCTGCAAAAAATCAAACAGCGAGTCCAACAAAAGATAAAATTTAAATTATTATTTTGACACCCTAAATCATAAAAATATATATAATTCAAATTTGACTTTACGTCAACATGATAGGGTTTATTTTACAACCATGCCACCAAAGAATAATCAGGCAAAGATATATATGTCAGTTGGTAGAAGAAAGTTTTCATCTATTGTGATTCTTCACTTTCTATCTCTGCAAAGCGTCGTCTGAGGTTCTCTTCACTGCATCTTCTAACCGCACTTTCATCTCATGACTTCCTGGACACTTTTACTCAACACTTCATGGTTTCCTGCTCTCAACGTTATCTCATCGGTATTTTGGTAAAAACGTTATCTGTGCTTATTTCCCATAACGACAACCTACTCTCAAAATATTTATCCTAATCACAAGGTTAGGAAAAAAACATTAATAAGAAACTAACTAATCATCTGAAATGTTGCACTTAGTAACACTTAACGCACTTAATGCTGGAAATTGTTTGTGATTTTCCCTCACGTTTTTCTCCACTACGAAGGTATTTCATTTTGTATATGTGTTGAAGTAGCCTCCCATCTCAACACGTCTACATCTGCAGGTTTATTTTGTTTTTTCGAGTCCTAAAATGACAGGGAAATATTGTCCAACAGCAGCAAAGCAATATTCTTTTAAGTCCTTTTAAGGCTTTCTAATGGTTTCTAATGTTAAAAAATATATATATAATATATATATAATATACTACAACTATACTACTACTTGATTGCTGTTGTGTAAACCATGCAACATTTATTTTATTTAATGGATTTAAATCAGTTAAAGGGATACATATGAAAATAATTGTATTTAATCTGTTAATTAAATGCATTCAGCGAAGACTAAATACATAATTTTCCTTCATCAATACATGATCTTAGCAGAATCCTCTCTATAATCATTTATATCAATGATCTATTATTCCCATCTTATATTAAACACTGGTTTACATTTTAAAAATGTATCAGAATTAACGTCTTTCCTTATCCATTTAAATACTCTTCTGGAATTAAGGTTGAAAAGAATATATATATATAATTTGTCTTCTTTCTTTCAGCATGTCCCGGGTTATTGGATCCGTGCCGTGAGATCTGAGCGTCAGTTGAAGCTCCAGCACATCAGAATTTCACCTACAGGATCCAGCAAGTACGGAGAACAACCCAACTGACATTTTAATTCAATAAATTAGTCAAATGAATCGTAATTCTTGGAGCATCAAGTGACAATAATTGGATTCATGTATTTAAATTGTGAAAAGAATGGTTGAGATCTTGGAAAGAAAATAGGTTCATGTGGTTTAAATCATCTGCACAAGAGGAAAGTGTTTCCAATCTAAACTAATAATCGTGAAATACGTATTTATTTTCATAATTATCGAAGAAATGGAGGAAAATAAAGAGGTCAAAGGGCAGTTACTTTAAGACACCACTAGAGGGCAGCGTGTCCACAGTTGAAACATCGCAACAACACTTTCTTTGTTTAAAAACTATTTGAAGAATTTCCCCCAAACACTGTTTTTGAATCAATCCAATTGAAAATGTTACTTTTATTGCTATTTTTCCCGATTGAACAGTGAATATGAAGCTTCAGCGATGGAACATGGGGATTGATTATTGACGTGTTTACATCATCTACTCGTGCACAACAAACATGTGAGTGATGGACATGCACATAATTGAATGACACACACACACATGCAAACATGTGCACAGATGTGCACACACTGATCATGTCCTGCAGCTCGTAACTTAGAAACAACGGTGGGTTTGTTCCAAGGATTCACATGAAAATCCAGCACTTCACACGCGCGACAGGTGATGTAATCGTGTCCATCACTGATGACATCATCAGTGGTAATTACACCAGAGGGGACGTCTCCTCGCGCGGCAGGTCCTCGAACTCGTCTTCATCAAAGACTCTTAATTAAAAGCCAGGGATGCGCCGTCTGCAGGATTCCCTCCGTCTCCCGTCGCCTAGCAACCACATCCCCTCCATCGGTTTCGCAGGAACCCCCCGAGAGCCGCCGCCTCTGATCCGCCTTCATCTCTAATCCGTCCACTCGTGTCCAGAGGCGGCCGGAGCGCGCCGTCAGAGGAGGGAGTGGAAGTTTGGAATAAGATAAATGTGATGAAGACGTGTGTCTCGCTCTCGCCTGCAGCTCCCGTTTGTCCTACTTTCCCCCGAAAACAAAGGAGTGTAAACACCAGAACACACTTGTGATCCGGTCATCTTTTATTGATCGCGTTTGTTTTTCACCTATTTAGTTCAACTACCAGAGCGTGGCCCCGGGGACAAGTTTGTATTTCAATTATGATTCATGCCACGAAAACATATCTTTTAGGTCCGAAAGATTATTTTAGAAACCATTTAAAAATACTCTTACGATACTATACAGTACAACAGGTTATTCTTCATAACCTTTATTTATCCTTTAGTGTTTAAGGGAGTGTATCGGTAAGGATCTGTCGATACCATGCGTATCACAATTCATGAACAAGGATACGATATATCGTATATATGTGTAGTATTGTCGAGTACTTGACTCTGGTGTTGTAGAATTTACAGACCACTTGACTCTTGATGAAGTCGTAACTGCTTTCATTTGTTTTCAAACCAAAATATGTCCAAACATCAGCTTTAAAGGCTGCTGGTGTCGACTGTATCCTCTCGTCCCCAGTCATCGCCGGGATTTGGCTGCGGAGGATTTATTACTGCGGCCATCTAGCCGCTCGAAAGTTTAATCGCAAAAACGCCAACTGTATCCTCTCGTCCTCAGTCATCGCTGAGATTTTAACGATGCATTAGCTGCGGAGACGTAACGACCGCTGTCATCCAGTGGCCAGAAGTTTAATTACAACACATAAATGAACAAACGCCGTCAATATTAGCATGTTAATTGAAAATAATGAAATCAACAAATGATTTGATTAATTCACACTTTATTGAAATATAAACCGTAAAAGAATTATGATAAAAACAAAAAGATAATTGCAGTGCTGTTCAATAATGAAAGAAATAGAAATATATCATATCTATATAGATTTTTTTAAGTTCATTATTTTGCTAAAGGATTCGACTGTCCTTTATTTAGGAGTTTATTTTTCATCTTAAAATTATTTTGAATCAAGTTAAATATCACTACCTTGTACAAACTATTGCAACTAAACAATAAATATTTATTTTTCAACATCATTTCTCATTAGGTTAGATCAAATATCACCTAGAATAATGGATTTTAAGAGAATGATCTAATTTTTATTTGATTTTAAGTTCCCTCTTTCATTTTATTCAACTCTTAAAATAATTGAAAATAATTTTTCATCCGTCAATCATAATGAATCATCACTGGATCGTCCAAATATTGCATAGAATGATGGGATAATCACCTTATTTTAGATGTATTTATTACATTTTATGTTGATGATTTCTAACCGAATAATCTTGAATATTTGTCTTCCTTGTTCCATCAGCGTTTTTCTGCTCCTTCCATTTTCCTGCTGCTCTAATATTAAGATGTGTTTAAACTAGTGGAGGTTCTGGGGGAGAGGAGTCCGTGCATAATCCAGAGACGAGCTCCACAGAAGAGCAAAAGTGTGAGCTCAGCAGCAGGAAAGTAGGTCAAACAGCCTCGCAGTGATTCTCTGCGTCTGCTGGATGACAAACTGTGTCGAGAGGATGAGACTCCGAGTCGGATCGCTTCCCAAAATACCCGAGTTAGCGTCGGCATCGCAGACGCCTTCGTACGCATCAGCTCTGCCTTCATTTCACACTCGCTTCGGCGTCTGCAGGCCATTTCAATGTGTTTTCGGGGAGAGTTTGAGTCTCTTCCTGCGCTTTCCAGGGTGTCCCGTGAGTCTCCGGCAGCCTGTGACCCCGGCTCGCTGGGATGTTAACGATCGTTTCATCCCGATTCTAATGGTGGACGAATATTCATGAGACTTCCAAGTCTGAGGAAACTTCAGCGAGCGCCGACTCAGCACTTTAGTCGAGGGCTTTGATCCCAGAACTGAGGAGGATTTGTCGTGAAGGAGGGAGGAGAAGATCCTCTGCTGCAGGAGGAGAAGATCCTCTGCTGCCGGAGGAGAAGATCCTCTGCTGCAAGAGGAGAAGATCCTCTGCTGCAGGAGGAGAAGATCCTCTGCTGCAGGAGGAGAAGATCCTCTGCTGCAGGAGGAGAAGATCCTCTGCTGCAGGAGGAGAAGATCCTCTGCTGCAGGAGGAGAAGATCCTCTGCTTCAGGAGGAGAAGATCCTCTGCTGCAGGAGAAGATCCTCTGCTTCAGGAGGAGAAGATCCTTTGCTTCAGGAGGAGAAGATCCTCTGCTTCAGGAGGAGAAGATCCTCTGCTGCAGGAGGAGAAGATCCTCTGCTGCAGGAGGAGAAGATCCTCTGCTGCAGGAGGAGAAGATCCTCTGCTTCAGGAGGAGAAGATCCTCTGCTGCAGGAGGAGAAGATCCTTGTACTAGTCTGAGGAACTTTGAAGCTGCATATGGATGATTATCGGTTTTATTTTATACAATCATAATGTATACATTTACACAGTGAAACTTGTCTTTTTTCTGTTTTTAACAGACTAACGACCGATATTTAAAACTTAAATTAAAAAGAAAAATAGACAAAATAATAGTAATAATATTAATTTACACAGTGAAACTACTTTTTTCTGTTTTAAACAGACAAACGACTAAAATCAAATACTTTAATTCAAAAGAAAATAATAGAAATAATATTAATTTACACTGTGAAATTACTTTTTTCTGTCTTAAACAGACAAACGACTAAAGTTAAATACTTTAATTAAAAGGAAAATAGACAAAATAATACTTATAATATTAATTTGAACTGTGGAATTACTGTTTTCTTTTTTTAACAGACAAACGACCAAATTTAAAACTTTAATTAAAAAGAAAATAGACAGAATAATAGTAAAAATAATAATTTTCACCGTGAAATTCCTTTTTTTTTTTTTTTTTTTTAAAGACAAATGACTAAAATAAAATACTTTAATTAAGAAATAATAAAATAAAAGCAAAATAATAAATTTGCACAATGACATTACTTTAATTTAAATAGAAAAAAAATTAATAAAATGAAATACTTTAATTTAAAAAAAATAGACTTAATAATAGTAAAAGTACAAACGTCTACAGTGAAATTCTTTTTTTCTATTTTTCACAGACTAATTTAATTTAACAAAAAATGAAACACTTTATTTTTTAAATAGATAAAATCATAGTAATAGTGAAATAATAAAACACCAATCGTAATAATAAAAATATAATGATATTAACATGCATTCAATATGATTCCCAGTGAACTTAAACCCACTAAAATCTTTTGTTTCCTCAATGATTCCACGAAGATTTGGGTTAAATCCTTCACATTCCTCCAGAACTGGTCCATCAATGACGTCTTTGCTCGATGACATCATCCTTCTATTCAGGAGTTCAAATCCACGGCTTGAAAAGCCGGATAAGGAGGAACAATGAAGCTCTGTGGACCATCAGGAGAAGCTCCTCCTCCTGTCCTTCTGGGAACCAGTGGAGGCACAAATGTTCATTAAAGTCTCATCATTTCATCTTAAATCTAAACTAAAAGCTCTTTGTTTCACAAGATGTTGTTTTTCAGGATCTTATGATTTATACACGTGACTTCATTTAGGTTTTTAAATATTTAAATACAAGAATCAGACTCAACGTGAATCATTTATGATCACAAATCTCGGACAAATTGTTCCGAACCAGAAGATTTTGGCACCAAAATAGTTTACCCGCTCAAACGAGCCGTGTCGTGACGTCACTGTTCATTCATTCCCTCGTCGTGGGATGGGCACGTGCTGCGTTCAGGGACCTTCGGAACTCGCATCTATCATCGGCGACACTGTCATTTTGTCTCTATTATTAACGTACTATATATTTTAATACTAGGCTGATGATGTTCGCTTCGTATTGATATTGTCGTATAAAAATAGAGTCGTTTATAAATGTTTTCATTCGATATGTTAAAAATGGTAAAAAGACAAAAAAAATACGATAAACGTAAAAAAAAAGAAAAATTTCCAGCAGACGTTTAATATAGATTTAGTAGTAAATGTATCTTAAAATTGTGTGATATATCCACGTTTTTCTGTTGCACTGTTTTAACGTCTGTATGTAATTCCCGAGCTTCATTGAACGCCCCACAGGCTCCAGAGAGGAGAGAGGCGTTCACGGTCCTCAGACCCGAGAGAGAGACGCTCGGCAGCGGCCGCACAGACCCTCGCGGATACGAGCCAGAGTTCTGGACATGAGCGACGACTGCTGAACTTTCCAGAGGCTCCAAGATGACGGTGGACTTCGAGGACTGCGTGAAGGACTCGCCACGTTTCAGGTGAGCGAGAGAACACGAACCCAGCTGCTGGTCAAAGATGCAGAACACCGCGAACGCAACACTACCCAGACGTGAAAGTCGTATTTACGGGATTAATTTATTTTATTAATTATTAGCCAATTTGCATCACTTTAATCCTCAATAGTATTGTATTGTATTATTGTATTAAGGCATTTAACTTGAATATCACAAACGTTTAATAATTTAGACGCAAACTCAAAATGAAGTGCATTTTCAAAGTTAAAATTGTTAGTTTATTTTGGTTAAAATACTTTTTGGTTACAAAAAGAAAATACCGAGAATTTTCTTAAGTTTTTATTAGAAATGAAGTATTCCTTTTCCTCACAAACAATGATGCAGTGATTCTCTATCACACAATAACGTGATGTCATGACACTACGTTTTCATTATTGACTCTAAATTCTTCACTTAATTCCTTAAAATAAACTTTTATTAAAACTCGTGTTTTTTCTACTATCACAGCTATTTCCATTGTGCAGCCCAGGGGGCCATTTGTGACCCCTTTTGCAGATTAAATGTGGCCCCTCTGTCCCCTTTATTAAATATACAATTCAACCAGATGATTTTAAATATTGTACACATTTTAAAATGTTAGACAAGGTTTTTAATAACGACAGTCAAAGGAAAACACCACAGAGTGAAGCTGCTAACTGTTCGGACAAACTGACAACTTTGTGAGGAACTAGGAGCTCATTTGAGCTTTCGTTTTGAACTTCTTAATGAAACGACTCTTAAGAATTCACATTCTACCTTTCTGTGTAAAAAACTGCTTTTTAAGTAGTAAAATCCAATAATTCCACATAAATTGTGTGTTAGTTTCGTCAATCCTGTGAAGTTTCATCCGGACGTTGTACTGTGGATTACAAAACATCTTCATCGTCACATGATCGTGTTGCATCTTCATGTGGTTCTCGACCTGGACGATATGATGCAAAGATCTCGTGCTCCTGCTGTTGTTGTTGTTGTTGACAAACACGTGGACTTCTCTGTGAAGCTAAAAAACAAGTCTTATGTAAGTGGACGAGGAAGACCAGGAGAATCCAGATGAAGGCTCCTCATGGTGGCCGAGGTCGGCGTGTAAATCTGCTCCATGATAACAGGTGACAAGCATGTGATGACACAGGCCAGGGTGTCCCTGGGGTCAAAGGTCAGCATGGCCAGAGTTCAAGGAACCTCCGTGATGTATAGATTTTTTATGACTTCAGGGTTAAGATAGACTCTAGTCTGTATTATGACTGGATTGTATACTTTTCTGTCTTTTTGGCTCCTCACAGCAGCCATAGTATAACATGTGGCCCCTGAGTAAATGTAATTAACCACCAGTGTTCTATAAGTTTTGGGGGTTTTGGAGCATGAGGTCTGGCAGTGGCCCCTGTGTTTGTCCAGTCTGCAGTGTTGACAGAGCCACGCTGGTGTGTGTTTGTTCCCCAAAGCTCTTCGCTAACACTCCATGTTTGAGCTCTCACTCTCCACCGAGGTGCCGACACACTCCTGTGAGGCCCCTCGGCTCGCCGGTGTTTGTCTGTGACCTCACAAATCTGGCCCCTCGAGCGGCGCCGCCCGACTTTGAGGTCATTGTGCAGCTCGCTAGTCTCTCTTGTAGAGGCGTGTATTGACAAGAATCTGACGACACGTATGATAATAATAATAATAATAATAATGTCTATTTGTATAGCGCCTTTATAGACCAGGGTCACAAAGCGCCCACAATTCTGATGCAATGATACGAGGTATAGTGATACTGTAGTAACAAGGATATATTTGTAGTATTGTCAAGTACTTGACTCTGGTGTTGCAGAATCTACAGACCCGATGACTCTTGACGAAGTCGTAACTGCTTTCATTTGTTTTCAAACCAAAATATGTCCAAAAATCAGCGTTAAAAGCTGCTGGAGTCGACTGTATCCTCTTGTCCCCAGTCATCACTGAATTTCATTTATCACTTAGTTGCAGAGGTTGTAATGACTGCTGCCATCTAGCAACCGGAAGTTTAATTGCAACCCAAAAATGCAGACTGAATCCTCTCGTCATCGCTGAAACTTTAATGATACATTAGCTGCGGAGTCGTAATGACCGCTGTCATCTAGTGGCCAGAAGTTTAATTGCAACACATAAATGAACAAACGCCGTCAATATTAGCATGCTAATTGGAAATAAAAATTCCACAATATGTACTTGCGTATTCAACCATCTGAATCAAAGCATCAGCTTTAAAAGCTGCTGAGGTCGACGGTATCCTCTTGTCCTCAGTCATCACCAGGATTTCATTATTGCAACGCAAAAATTAAACGAATTCTCTGAATGTTTCAACATATTCTGGCTGCAGACCAGTCTTCTCGGGCCCCTCCACTCGCTCCCTCAGGCCCCTACTTTGAAGCTACCAAATAATCTGCCACATGCTCATCTGGCGAGAGAATCCTCGGTTCGCCGTCGTGACCCCATGTTCTCCACCTCTGTAGTACTAGCATGAATATTTGACCGGGCTCCCCCGACGCTCCTCCGGCTTCTGCTTGTGACAGATTTTTTTTTTTGGAGGAGGAGGTTTATGGTCTCCGGAGGATCCGGAGCTCCAGCTGCTCGGAGCTGGGAGGGATTTTCTTCGACGGTTCTTGTTGCTTCTGCTCTATTTCAGACTGACCTCCTTCCTGGGAGGAAATGTGTCAACGTTGCTTCTGCTCGGTTAAGACATTAAGACGCCGGTTTCTGTAGCGGCGAGTCATGTGGTCGCATCCTGACGTAGCGTCAGCGGCGTGTACGCGCAGATGCTACGTCCATCAGTAGTTTTACTTCATATGTACTTCATTTTTGTCACATATTCTCCATATATCCTAGTGTCACACTGTAAATCTACCTTTAATTTGTTAAATAATTAGCTTTAGGACGTCATATGTTGAAGAAAAATTAGTTATTATTGAGGAATTCATAGAGAAAAGTATAGATAAAATGCAATATGAGGTAAAATATGTATATTTTTTATTTATAAATCATAAAGCATGTTTAAAAAATATATATAATATACAAATTTATTAGGTAAATGTTGTGCAATAAATGGTATTACGTAAGTTAAAATTAATTGATCTTGAATTTTAATTATTAACTTTACACTGAATTAACATAATACAAATGTTTCTATGGCTTATTTTGTGTGTTTTATTATTTAATTCTTCTATTATGAACCAAAACTACACAAACAAAAACTGTTGTAGTTACAACACTGGCAATAAAAGTATAAAATTGTGATTCTGATATTTTCAAAAACTTAACTTTTTTTCATAAGACTAAAGCAAAAAAAGTGTAATCGTCATTTGGAAAATATCTGTCATATAATTACACGATAATAACTGTACAAAATGATGTGGTAAATTATTGTCATATTACAAAAATATGTACTTTAAGGAGAAAAATCCCCATAAAAAACATTACCAGAGGATCCTTTGTTAGTGGTCATAATGTTTTGGCTGATCACCGTTAATCAAATGTCTTTCCATTTTCATCATCTCTGACATCATTACTGACTAAACCAGTTCTCCTGATGTAATCCACTGATAAACTGCTTCCTAATCCAGCCGTGCAGGGATTATTCCCCGTGTGTTGACAATTAAAAGCGCGCCGCTCATTAACGCCGTGTTTGTTTGGATTCCGCTCCGGGTACTCCCTCCGTCAGCCTCTTCACGCCCTCAGACCCGCAGGTGATGAGAGTGAGGGATTACGGCGAGCCGGCGGCTGCCGCCTCGTAATCCGGGATTGTCCCACATTCCCACACTCTCTGGCACCTGCAGGTTTTACTACCTGGAATATCGTTTTCTCCTCCTTATCCTCCGTTTTAGTGACCTGTTCGTCCACTTTCTGTACGACGATCATTGTAACTTCAATCACATTTATATGAAGTTTAAAATAAATATATAATATTATGTGTTATTATTTGAAAGAATATACTGTATCACAAATTAAAACAAAAAATGGTACACAAATGTTTTAAAATCCTATAAAGTCCAATAATTTGATAAGAATAAAGAGATAAAAATGGAAATTACTTAAGTAGTAATTAAAAGTAAATCCTTAACATGAGAATTAATAAAATTAATGCAATTACAGCTTTATTTATTTTAATTTAAGTGTTATATTAAAGGTAAGGTAAGGTAAAACTTTATTGAAATAGTTTTTTTCCAATAGCCAGCAATTTTTCATAAACAATAAAAAATAATACATAAAAAATTAAATAAGAAAAGAACATAAGAGGAAGAACAAGATGACACAATCTAAGTCTAAAGATAAAGAACATAGAGTCAAAGAAAAACAACAAAGACAAAGGATACAAAGACTAACATGGAACAGAACATCCAGATACTCTCAAACTCAGAATTGTACAATTTAATAGCCCGAGGGATGAATGAGTCCCTGAGTCTATTTGTCTTGCACCTGGGTAGGAGCATTCGTGCACTCATTCTGCTTCTCTGCTCACTGATGACAGTGTTGAGAGGATGACTGTCATCATCCATGATGGACAGTAGTTTTAAAGAGTATTAAAGAGTAATAAAATAAAATCATTTAATTGTACCGATGTTAGAAAATAAGGATATATCTTGATTTTTCTTTCACAATTCTTCATTGAATTAACATTTCTAGCTCAATCCTCTACTTCCAAGACAGCTTTCAAATCATATTTAATTTTGATCACAGTTTTGTATGGTTTATATTGAAATAAAGTGTTTATAAAATATAAATAATTAGATTTTATTTTTATTTTACATAAATATTAAATTTACATTTAACATGACAAATATTTGAGGCATTTTTGTGTTGCAATTAAACCCCCCGCCGCTAGATGGCAGAAGTCATTACATGCTCCGCGTCTTAAGTAATTAAGTAAGTAAGTAAGTAATATTTATTTATATAGCGCTTTTCGAGACCAGGGTCACAAAGCGCTTAAACAATCAAAACAATACTCAAAAAAGTACATACTTTAAAGATCAAGATAATACTGAGAACAACACAGGAGTTCGAGAAATTCAAGGAAAAGCCTGAACGGAACAATGAAATCCTGTGAGATCTCGGTGATGACTGAGGACGAGAGGATACAGTCGATTCCAGCATCTTTTAAAGCTGATGTTTGGTCATATTTTGGTTTGAAAACAAATGAAAGCAGTTACGACTTCATCAAGAGTCATGTGGTCTGTAAATACTACAACACCAGAGTCAAGTACTGGACAATACTACACAAATATACACGTTACTACAGTATCATAATATATCCTATCGTTGAATCTGTATCATCAGATTCTTGTCAATACACACCTCTACAAGAGAGACTAGTGAGCTGCACAATGACCTCAAAGTATCACGATACGTATTGTCACAATCTTGACGATACTCTCCTTTATTAAAGTGTATATAATTGATTATATTTGAATTATTGACAGATTATTCTATAGTATGAAATTAAACGAGTGTTAATTATTAGTGAGTTCATGTGTAACGATATCAAACTGCTCCGTGTCAAGAAGTTGATGAATGATTGATGAAAATAAAAAATCATGGTTTGAGTCCAACTCTCAATACGTGAAAGTTTTAATCATATTCCAAAGAAGTGTGTGTGTGTGTCTGTGTCTGTGTCTGTGTCTGTGTGTGTGTGTGTGTGTGTGTGTGTGTGTGTGTGTGTGTGTGTGTGTGTGTGTGTGTGTGTGTGTGTGTGTGTGTGTGTGTGTGTGTGTGTGTGTGTGTGTGTGTGTGTGTGTGTGTGTCTGGAGAGTGTCTTTTTTCTTCAACGCTGCATAAGTTGAATCATCGCCATGGCAACCATCCAAATCCTGAATGGCTACATTTGCATTCCCGCCGCAGACGGCGGACTCAAGCGATGAAGAGTTCGTCTGCTTCTCTTTTCAAAGCAGCTCAACAAGCTTCTCCTCTCAGATCCCATTCTTCCGGTGGAAACATCTGATCTTCTTTGTTGAAGAAACGAGAACAACGTTCCTCACAGACGGAAGGTTTTCGTTCCCTGAACAAAGTAGAGTTTAGTGGAAACAAAAGTATCTTCTTGTTCCTTCTCAAACATCTCGTGACATGGTGTGAGTTCAATACTCACTAACTCTAGGTCAACAAGTACTATCTATGAAGGAAGATACCATCACCCAACTAATGGCTACGTTTGAAGTTGACGCTGTAGTTGAGCTTGAGTTATTTTTTGGGGCAAACTTTGTCAATTATAAAAAGGCTACGAGATACTTTTTGACGGGAATGTTTTGTGGCAGAATTTTGTCATTTGTGTTCTGTCTGTATAATCTTGTGTGGCAAACTCTGTGCTGTGTTCTGTTAGGAATATTTTGGCGCAAAATGTTGTCAACTGTGACTGACTGCTGACTGACTGTCGGTTCTTTCAGTAGAATTTTGTGGCAAAATGCTGTCAATCCTGACAGACTCTGAGTTGCGTTCTTTCGGTATAATGTTGTGGCGAAATGTTTTGAATTGTGACGGACTCTTAGTTGTGTTCTTTCAGTATAATTTTAGAGCAAAATGCTGTCAGTCATGACAGACTCTGCGTTGCGTTCTTTCAGTATAATGTTGTGGCAAAATGTTGTAATTTGTGACAGTTTCTGAGGTGCGTTCTTTCAGTATAATGTTGTGGTGAAATGTTGTAAATTGTGACAGTCTCTGAGGTGCGTTCTTTCAGTATAATGTTGTGGTGAAATGTTGTAATTTGTGACAGTCTCTGAGGTGCGTTCTTTCAGTATAATGTTGTGGTGAAATGTTGTAATTTGTGACAGTCTCTGAGGTGCGTTCTTTCAGTATAATGTTGTGGCGAAATGTTGTAATTTGTGACAGTCTCTGAGGTGCATTCTTTCAGTATAATTTGGGGCAACATGTTTTATCAGGGAAAGAACACCAAAACCAAAAATAGGCATCAAAATCTTCTTTCCTCTTCACTGTTTGTACAGTTCGAGTCGGAACACGTTCCTATGAGTGGTCGTGATGTTGTCGTTGAATAAAGAGGACTTTCATTAGGATTTCCCTTCATTGGATGGATTTTCTTATGCATGAAATCTCAGAAGTCACGTCTACACAATGGTCGTCGTGGCGACGGGTGTCACCCTTCTTATCTGAACACCGGCTCCTGCCGGTGGAAAAGGTTCAGCAGGCTCTGGCTATAACGTACTATCACCGTGACCTCTGCAGACCCCGTGGGAAGAGAGCTAAGCCTTTCCCAACGTGACTCCGCGGCCGGTCGTACTGGAGGAAGACCATAAATCTGCATTAAAATAAATAGTCTGATGTTCCTGCTGGATTATCTGGGCTGCTGCGAGGGATGTGACGGCGTGTGTGCTGCTCTCAGATCTGATCTAGAGGTCGGATGGTTTGAAACGTCTGCTCAGTCAGGAGAGGAAATATGACGCAGCTGCGAGATTAAAATCGGATTCATGTGAGTCCGATCTTCTCATTGTATCACAGACCTGGTTTAGCATTCATCACAGATTAGGAAATGATTCAATTCCCTCTCGTGTCTCTTTCCCATCAAGGGTTCGATCCCTCGGAGTCTGTTGACTCACGGGATGCGTCAGTGTCTGCGTTTGTGATACTTTCAATGATCCGATAAGAAGACTAAGATTTCGTAGGGGTGTGAGAAAATATCGCTTTATTTTACGCAATATATTTCTATGATACTGCATCTCTATTCAAAAGTACCTTTTTTATTTTCATCATAGTTATTTCTATGATTTATATTTCAATTTCTTTTTTAGATTTACGTGCACATATTTACGACGTGGATAAAAGTGAAATAGTTTAGATAATAATATAAATCATTTATGGAAAATTGACAGTTAATCTTAAACATGAGGATTGTTAAAATATAAGTAATGAAATTAAATATATTAAATATGGATTTATTTTAGATTAAATACAAAACTACCATATGAAACCATGATAAAATAAAATAATCATGATTTTCCACAATTCTTTTTTTGACATAAAACACCACTGTATCATTAAAAAAAAAAATATATATATATATATATATATATATATATATATATATTGTTTGTTTTTTAGTCACAGTTCTTATGGTTCATATGGTTTATATTTCAAGATGTTTGGATATTAAATAAATTAGATCTTTGTATTTACAATTAAAATGCACGAAGAATATTTTTGTGTTGCAATTATCCAGCGAGATCCCTGCGATGACTGAGGACGAGAGGATACAGTGGACTCCAGCAGCTTTTAAAGCTGATGTTTTTGACCTATTTTGATAGGTTTGAAAACGAATGAAAGCAGTTACGACTTCGTCAAGAGTCATGTGGTCTGTAAATACTACAACACCAGAGTCAAGTACTCGACAATACTACACATATATACTTGTTACTACAGTATCACAGTATATGGTATCGTTGCTTCCTTATCGTCGGGAAGAGTTTGCAGGAACTGGACGAGGAATCTAAGCTGAGAAGAACCAGATGGATGTTGTTGACTTTCCCAAGTCAGGTGAGGCCACGTCCCTCCACAGGCGGGTCCCCGTGGTCTCCTCTCCCACATTTGAACCCCTTAATCAAGACGATCAAGTCACTTCCCGGACGCCAGGTCACTACATATCCCTCAGATTTACGACACGTTGAGCAATCTCTGTGAGAATGTTCCACATGAGAAACTTATTCCAGGTTCCGAGCTTCTCTCCGGAGAGGAAAAGCGGTGGATCGGTTTCCAGATGTGTCAACATCAGCCCCGGCAACATGTGTGTCGCCCCGGTGGGTCAGGAAACGGGGAAGAAGTTATGGATCGATCTGAAGGTTTTCAAGCGTTTTTGGACGTGGGCTGTTTGCCGGCGGCGAGGACGTCCAACACAAACAGTGAAGAGCAAGAGTCGCATTCCTGCGTCTCCTCTGAACTGCTGACTCACACGTGTACCAGCATCTGTTCTTGATTTGTTCCGACTCTCTCCGCCTCATGCTCTCCACTTCGCTTCCCGTTCTTTCCGTCCTGTGAGAGCGAGGGCAGGCCGGGCCAGAACCGGGGCCAGGGACGGGTCAGGAAATGCGTCACTCGGGCGCAGGTTTAGCGTGGAAGGGTGAGAACCGCAGAGGTGATGTGGACGTCGTGAATCCGCCTCGAATGGTTTTATTTCTTTTCCTGTAATGAGAGCTGACGTTTTTATTTCAAAACTCCACTTCTTTATATTCAGCAGCTTTGAGAGGTTTTTAACCGTTCAACGACATTTAGATCCAAGAGTTATTTAGATTTCACAGCTGTAAAATGTATAAAAACTATAATAACTT
Source organism: Callionymus lyra (assembly GCF_982586985.1). Classification (NCBI taxonomy): domain Eukaryota; kingdom Metazoa; phylum Chordata; class Actinopteri; order Syngnathiformes; family Callionymidae; genus Callionymus; species Callionymus lyra. The sequence goes on along the minus strand of NC_141836.1, from coordinate 8,010,321 downwards.
GTATAAGTAGAGTTTTCTTGCCCCTTTTTCCACAAAATAATGTTTCAACATCTGCCGTAATTCAACTTTAAGGTTAGTTTTTATTGATTTTTCAACTTAATATCATGGCGATGACTCAGAACAGACATGAATAATCAAACTGAGATGATGAATTTAAAATATTTTGGTCGAAAGTGAGTAAACTCGAGTAGTGTAGCGTTCGTTTCACCTCTCATCCGAGAAGCTTCTTCAGTTCCAAATAAGCTGGGGTTAGTCACCCAATAAACATGGTCTCGTCTCACTCCCTCTCAGTGAACTCATCAATGCAGTTTAACCGTCATCAGGCGTGTACACACTGACCGTTTAGGAGTTGTTGTACTTTGTGACTTGTGTATTTTTTGGGCGGATGTGCAGGTGAAGCTGGTCTATGTTAATCCCACTTTAGGGACCAGAATAACTTTGAGTTCATGTTCGACACTTTCACTGTGGAAATCCCCACATTTTTGCCTCACTTGGTTCTTGTTGTTCTCTCACAAGCTGTTGTGTGTTGTGGTTGCTAAAGGAAGGATGTGGTCGCGAGGGGAGGATTGGGAATAATTCAACACAAATGTATTTGCAAGTCTCCGGAGAGTCATTTCCAGCTGAATCTCTCGGCCCACTTGACTGCACTCTGACCTGGTTTTTACAGCCGTCGCACAAGCGTTCGGTTCCTTCGCCGCCGTCTGAGGGTCGACTTGAGTCAACGTGGTAAAGTTTACTCCACACTGTTCAGACGCTGACTCATATCCATGATGCATCATTGAATCATCATTTTAATATGATATGTAGTATTGTGTTGCTTAGTTTAATTAAAAAATATTCTTAAAATAGACTTACTTGACAGTTGCAGCAGAGTACCAGGCGGTTATGGAAGGTGAGACTAAACTTTAATTTAACACAGGCTTAAATATAATGAAGTTGTCCTTAAGCAGTGGCTCCTAAAGTCGTGAGTGGAAAAAAGATAAATAAAATAAACATACAAAAGAAGAAAACCATTCACTCAATCATTATAAGAATTTTAAGTGGTTTGATTTTAGGGTTTTAAGAAAATATCGAAACACTTAAATATCGCAATGTTTTTTTTAACCTTATAGTTTTTCAACTGCACTGTATCCTTTAAAAAAACGAGAATAGGTTTATTTAAACCTCCAACCGCTAGTATGCAGCATACAGTACGTTCTCTTCACCAAAGGAACAACAAAATCCTGCGACTGAGGACGAGAGGATACACTCCAGCAGCTCTAACATTCTGTGATTACTATGTTATTACAGGTTTTCTGCGATTAAATAATTAAATAGAAACTCATTACATTCTTGTTGTTAAAGTATAACAACATATCGTAGCTTAGATTGGAGCGTCTTCAATTTTTATGGTTAATTACATGATTGTTGATAAAATGCAACTGATTATTTATATTTTAGGGGCAAAACTATACAAATGCATCAGTGACTAGATATACTTGACCGTAGGGAAGCTGCATAAAACAGGAAGTTGCGCGATACAGTTCCATATATTGAACTATTGTCTATTTTTCTTCCGCAAACTGTGGCGACACGTGAAGCCACAGGTTGATGGATTGATGAGCAGAGGTCACGCAGAGAAAGGTCTCGCACCAGGAAACACCTGCAGGAACTCCCCGAGGAAGCAAAATCCCCATCAGCTGAGATAGAAGTAGCGTCGACACCTCGGTCCATCCAGCGTGGAACACAAACCTCCAAACGTCAGCGGGGTCGGCCAGTGAAAGGGCTGTTGTTCCCTCATCGTCAGGGGTTTCGCAGACAGGAAGGAGCTGAATGCTTCACACTTCTGGTATGTCTTTCTAGTGAAAGCCAAGCTGCTTGTGTCGCCCACAAAAATGCCGGGAAGACTCCCAGCTCTGCTCGACGCGTCGCGTCTGTGTACGCGTGGGATTCTCACCGAGGGGATTTAGCTATTTGACCTGAGGTCCGGGTGCAGCTCCACGGAAGGAGGGATGTTAACCATCGACTGGAGAGCTTTTTATACTTGAATTTGATCAAAAAAGTAGGTTTATTATCTGACAATCATAGGTCTTTTTTTATCCAAAAAGGTTTCTCGTTTCTGTATTTTGAGCTTTTCTCTTATTATTAACTTCATTATTTTGTCTTCTGGACCACCCGGAGTCTAAAGTAAACCTGCATCCCGTCCATTATCTCTTCCTATCACTGGCTCTTCCTATCCTGTACCCCCCCCATGACTAGCTGTTCCCCGTTTGACGTCAAACCCCACATGAACTAATAAACACGTGGAAAAGCCTGGCATGGGTGTCATGGAAGCTGTAGTTCATCTGTGCGACGGCTGCCTCTGTCTCCGGTGCCATTTCCTCGCTGGCTGTTGTGACCTAATTGCGCTCTTCGTCTGTTCAATGGGGGGAGGATGGATGGATCGCTGCGATATGATTGGAAGCTCAACCCAGCTGTTAAAAAAGAATGATCATTCTCGAGCCTAGATGCTCAGTCGAGGAAGGATGTCGGGTCTGAATCGGGAAGATTCTTGTTGAAGTCGTCGTCACTGGCTGAATCGTGGTTGCAGCAAATAATCCGACAAAAGCATTGATTATTCCAGGGTAACATTTGTTCTGATCAGAAATTCCCTGAATGCAGTAAAACCTGGTAATCACTAGGTGTGTGTATTGGCAAGAGAGTGTGGCATCACGATATATTGTAATATTTTTGGATACTGTAGTAAGTAGGTTCGTCACCATTTTCAACTCGATACTGATACTTTCTAAGATATTAGATATTCATTTTCAAAACCATAAGGACTAGAAAAGGACCCACAAATATGAACTAAATATTTCTATCAATAAGAAAAATGCAAAATGAACAGAACCACATGTTGTATATTTATAATAAAGAAACTGCAACTATGATAACAACTTCAAAACAAGAAGCAAAAGTTAAATAACATATCCACTTTCGAAACTGTTGAAAATGAGCATCCTATCTGGACACTAAGTTTTCCCATCCATACTTGAAAACCGTGGTAGTAACAAGGATATATTTGTAGTATTGTTGAGTACTTGACTCTGGTGTTGCAGAATTTAAAGACCCCTCGAGCAGCATCGCCCGACTTTGAGGTCATTGTGCAGCTCACTAGTCTCTCTTGTAGAGGTGTGTATTGACAAGAATCTGACCATAGGCATCACGATACAGATGCAACAATACAATATACTTTGTTACTGTAGTAACAAGGGTATATGTGTAGTATTGTCCAGTACTTGACTCTGGTGTTGTAGTATTTACAGACCACATGACTCTTGACGAAGTCGTAACTGCTTTCATTTGTGTTTCAAACCAAAATATGTTCAAACATCAGCTTTAAAAGCTGCTGGAGTCACTGTATCCTCTCGTCCTCAGTCATCACCGGGACCTCACAGGATTTAATTGTTCCTTAAGACGTAATGACTGCTGCCATCTAGTGGCCAGAAATGTAATTGCTACACAAAGAGGAACATACGCCGTGAATTGACAGTCGGCTGTTTGACTCTTCCAGAAAAATTGGAAATATTTTTATTGTATTCAGACTTTATGGAAATATAAACTATAACTAACATGATAAAACTATAATATGATTTGAAAGCCAAAAAATGATATCTACATTATCTTCTTTTTAAATTGTAGCCGCAGTACCGTGAAAAAATGTATCAATTGTTTCTTACACCCCTACTTATCACAAACACATTTGTAAATATTGTTCAGACAAAGACTTAAATCTTATAATTATTGGATTATAGAGGATCTGTTGTATTCGTCGAAGATGAAGAGAAAGACGTCCTGATTAATTAAAAATAAAATCCTGTTTCCCTGTGTTGCATCAACCAGTCATTGATCAACTCAGAAGGCTACAGATGTTTTATTCAGTCAATCCAGACTGTATCAAAGTGGGAGTGGTGCATTATGGGATTTCCCGAACCGCTCCAACATTGACCTGCATTAACTCACACAGGACTCGCTGGCCAAGATCCCGGTCCATTGTTCAGCAGCATTCCTGCTTGAACTTCCAAGAGTGCTGGAGTCAGGAAGTTCAGCGACTTTTCTTTCTGAATATTTCCTGGAGACTCAGGAACGTTTCGACAAACACTCAGTTTTATCACCCAGCTGCACAATTGGACCAACAAAAACCAAACAATTCCCAACTTTTAGAGATCCCAGAACACACTCAAAATATGTTCTGCCAAAATAATCTGTGGAGAAGTTCAGCGCTTTAGTCCTCTTCACATGCATAAGGACTGGTTGGCCCCGGATTAGATGGCAGAGTTATCCCGGCTCAGGGACGGACCCCTCCTCCGGGATCCTAAAATATGAACTCCTACTCCAAACATTCTGATTGAGGAGAGGATTTGTACAATCCCCAAGAATATCAGATGGGATTGGACAAATCGAAGCATCTTGTGTGGATTAAAAGAACCACCGTTTTCTGGGTTAAAGTACGTGTTTGGTACAAATAGATGTTGCTGGTTTGAAATGTGGAAGGACGGATTTGGAATAAGACTGAAACGAATGGGGAAAAAGTCAGGAGTGAGGGTTAATAAAGGGAGGAAGCCATTGTTGCCTTAAGGAGGAGAAGAAGGAATCAATCATGTAGAAAGTAAATGTAATACAGATGGAGGTAGTTTCTTCTCGGTAAAGAGTGCGATATGTGAGAAAGTAGACTCGGAAAAAGAAGACGGAAGGTTGTGAAGTACGAGGAAGGATGTATGTAATTCAGCCAGTAGGTGGCAGCAATCTCTACCTTCTCTGCACCTATAGGAAACATGAAATCCTGGTGATAACTGAGGACGAGAGGATACAGCAGCTTTAAATGATGTTTTGACACATTTTGCTATATTAAAGTAAATAAAGTAGTCTCGACTTCCTCAAGAACCATGTCGTTCTTCCTGCAGTACTGAAAAAATATACCAAAATATATATGATAGTGAACGTTAAAATGCTCCGAAAGTAAGTAAGTAAGTAATTTTTATTTGTATAGTGCTTTTCCAGGATCACAAAGCGCTTAAACAATCAAAACAATGTCCAATAAAGTATATACTTTTAAAGATCAAGATAAAACTGAACAGGAGTTCCAGAAAATCAAGTAATGCATGGATGGAGCTTTAGAAAAGCAGACGGTCAAAAGTTCAGCGTGAGCAGAGAGACACCTTAAGTCAGGGCTGGTATCTCTTCACTTAGAAACAACATCCGTGGTATTGTCTTTGGCCCTGGCTCCTTCAGAACTTTCTCACACATCTTTTTCTGTTCTTCTCGCCCGGAGTCCTTCTCTGCTGGGACCTTCACACATCTGGGTTCGAAGCTGGACTCCCGGAGAAGAATCTGAATACACTTTGCATCAATCAGTAGCGAATATTCCAGAATTACCCTAAAAACTAGCCACGCTGGGACCCGTCGCTGATTAGGAGAAAACAAATGAGAGTAATTGAAACGCAGACTTCCGAGTGCGTCTTCAGCAAGAGGATATTCCGGCGAGCACACATTTCAAGACTCTCCGTCAAAACTGATTAGCATTTCAAAGTCTTTCAATAAAGCAGCAAAACTGCAGAAAGAGCCCTAATTGGTTGAGTTATGCAACCTCGGCTATTTTTGCATTCCGTAGTCTCGTTGAGGAAAGATCGTTGACTCTTTTGTGATGCTTGATATTAGACATAATGAGCTTCTTCTTTTCTGGAGGTGCTTTGATGTGTTGAAAGTATCATTAGATGCTGGGATGTGTAGTAGCAAGAGTTTGACGATACTATCACGATACAGGAGCGACCAAGAGGCAACACAAGGGATACTACAAACACATTTGTTATCAGGCATTCGGGTCACCTTGACCCTGAGATAACGCAAGGGTTAATTGCAGGATATAGTATAGTAAACACACAATCGTCATCATCTTACTGAGTTCCATCAGAAGTATCTATATTTTAATTTCACAAGAGAAGAAATAAAAGAAAAACCAAGTGAATATTTACCTGGTAATTGTTAATATTTTATAATATTGTATTAATATAAATCGTGCTGTAGTTGAATCGAGTCATGATATAAAAGAGATGAAGTATCAATAAGTATATTTTTAAGGTTTACAATTCATAACGTGTCTTTAAAATAACATGATTCCAATTTTTTCCTTCAACTTACATGAACATTTAGACGTTGTTTGTTCATTTCTGTGTTGCAATTTAACTTCAAGCTGCTAGATGGCAGCAGTCGTTACGTCCTCCAAAGCTTAAGGAACTACGAAATCCTAGGAGATTACGGCAATAACTGAGGACGAGAGGATACAGTGACTCCAGCAGCTTTTAAAGCTTGTTTTTGGACATTTTTTGGTTTGAAAACAAATGAAAGTAGTTACGACTTCGTCAAGAGTCATGTGGTCTGTAAATTCTGCAACACCAGAGTCAAGTACTCGACAATACTACACATATATCCTCGTTAATACAGTATCACAGTACATCGTATTGTTGCTCCTGTATCGTAATACGTATGGTAAATATCAGATGTGGAGTAATACTTGCAGATTCTTGCAAATACACACCAATAACATTGGTATCAATATCTTCCTACCCCCCTTAAGATAAGTTCAGTTCCTCAACCTAAAAATAAGTCTCAAGGCTGCAGATGAAGGCTTCGGTCTTAAGTTCGATGCCAAAAACACACCAGGGTTCTGAGGTGACATCCCCTCCTGAACTCGCTCGCACAGACGACATCTTTGGCCGGATCAGCAGACGGGGGGCCCCGGTGAGGAAATAGCTTTGGTGGGAGCGCTGGTGGTCCTCTGAGCGGGTGGGTGGGCCGACAGAGAGCGTGAAGGAGGATGGTTGACACTCAGCTGTTTGGCTCTCCCAGTAGGGGGAGGGGGCGTTAAATACCATCTAAAATCCACAACATATTGTTTTCTTTAAGTGGTTTGTTGTTGGTGTTGTGTTGCTTATTTGTTATTATTTCCAGTGATTCGTTTATTATTAGTGGTCATCGATTGATGAATCTTTAGTTCAGCTTTGTTTGTTTGTGAGGTTCATATCAACAATCTTAAATTTGGTGTTTAATTTGGTGTGAGTTGTTTGTGATCCATAAAGATCTAGTGATGCAACATGTTTATTTGATATTTAGTGATTTTCTTATGTTTGGTTGTGACGATCAGTGATGAGTTGTTATGTTTAGTCTTTTTAATATTTAAATCTAAAGTTTTGTTTTTTATTTCTCTTATTCATTCACATGTTCTTGTGTTGAACTTATAATGTATTTGCAGTTTTGTTGATAAATCAACATCTTCAAAGTATGTGATTCCCTTAAGGTCAGTGATGACTGAGGACGAGAGGATACAGTGACTCCAGCAGCTTTTAAAGCTGATGTTTGGACATATTTTGGTTTGAAAACAAACAAAAGCAGTAATGACTTCATCAAGAGTCATGTGGTCTGTAAATACTACAACACCAGAGTCAAGTACTCGACAATACTACACAAATATGCCCTTGTATCACGGTATATCGTATTGTTGCACCTGTATCGTGATACGTACTGCAGATCCTTGTCAGTACACACCCCTAAGAGAGAGACTAGTGAGCTGCACAATGACCTCAAATGATACAGTTTATTGTGATATATTGTAAATCACCAGTTTCTTGCCAATCATTTATTGGATTTGAAGATTGTTTGTTTTAAAAATATATATATATATATATATTGTTGTTGTTAAAGCCGGTTTAAATATCTACTTACTTCACTTACTTTCGAGAACGTCAGTCAGCATTTCTTTGTTTACTTAAAAGTTCTGGTTCCATGTTTAATGGCTGCAAAAAATAGTCTCGGGCAGGAAATCTTGCGATATTTCTGGCACAGCTTCGTCTCCGATGAGGAGAGCAGGAAGTAGTCTGAGCCTCCGAGAGGAGCTGAAAATCCGGGGTTTACGGAAGAATGGTGATCTGCTCACACGCTGGCGAGGGAATCACCGGAGACGTCTGAACTCCACCTGCACCTTGAACACATTAGGGTCGAGTTGCGGCAGATTACGGGGCGTTCGGGGGATTAGCAGATGTGACGTGAGACGAGGTCAAGGTCGTGAATGACATCATGTGTGATTGACGGCTGAACGGAAGTTAGCGGAAAAGATCGGGAATTTTAATTTTGAAGAATGTCCGGTGGACCCTGACGACAGGAGGTCGGTGCCGAGGTGTCGGTTTTCACTGCACAAACTGACAAAATGGCTTAAATTAGCTTTTTCATCTCAATGCCAGGAGGAGAAAAAAAAGAAAGCCTGAATACACAGATGTAACAGTGTGGAGTGTGTGGGTGTGTCGACACAGCAGCACAGTAACACAACACAGCGGGCGCAGGACCAGTCTCGGGTCGTAAACCTTCAACCGGGTTGTTAAGCAGCGCCGATAATGAGACTGTGATTGCTGACTCGGCTGAAAGTGCGGTGGCGACCAGCGGCCAGGAAGTGATGTCGGACCAATTAAAAGCAAATAAACTAAACAGAAGTCCAACAGAAGTTTGTGTGTCTAAGTCGAATCAAGTGAACCTTGTTTGTTTTGGGTTGTCATTTGTATTTTTTAATTGGGCGTTTAAATCAGATGGATGGATGGATGGATAGATAGATGACTGAGGACAAGAGGATACGGTCGACTCCAGCAGCTTACACATATTTTGGTATATTACAGGTATTAAAGTTAAGACTTCCTCAAGAACCATATCTTTTTTCCTGCAGTATGGAAATATATCGAAATATATCATATCGTGAGCTGAATATATTGATTCATATTGTGAGCCTAATATATCGTATCGTGAGCTGAATATATCTTATCAAATCGTATCGTGAGCTGAATATATCGTATCGAATCATATCGTGAGCTGAATATATTGTATCTAATCGTATCGTTACCTGATTAAATTGTATTGTAAGCTGAATATATCGTATCAAATCGTATCGTGAGCTGAATATATCGTATCAAATCATATCGCGAGCTGAATATATCGTATCGTATCGTGAGCTGAATATATATCATATCTAATCGTATCGTGAGCTGAATATATATCATATCTAATCGTATCGTGAGCTGAATATATATCATATCTAATCGTATCGTGAGCTGAATATATATCATATCTAATCGTATCGTGAGCTGAATATATATCATATCTAATCGTATCGTGAGCTGAATATATATCATATCTAATCGTATCGTGAGCTGAATATATATCATATCTAATCGTATCGTGAGCTGAATATATATCATATCTAATCGTATCGTGAACTGAATATATATCATATCTAATCGTATCGTGAGCTGAATATATCGCATTGAATCATATCGTGAGCTGAATATATCGTATCTAATCGTACTGTGAGATCAGTGTATCTCAACTGTCCTAGTGTAAATGTAGTGTGACATGGAGTCCCTAATGTCCACCAGCTGAGACGAGGTGAAGGTAAAATTCGCCGGTGAGTGATGCTGTGACGTGGCTTCATCAAACAAGAACAGCTGTAGATCAGACAGAAGCAGGTCCCAAAGACATCCTCATCCATCATCAGTCTGGATCCTAACTGGCCTCACAAAGACTCTTTATCCGCGTAGAAGTCACGAGAGGCCTCGCCGCCGACGGCAGGAAGGAGGAGGGACCCCCCCGGGGGGAGCTAGACTTGTCTGTCTGAGGACCCTTTTGTGGCAAAGAGACTTCCTGACCAGAGAAGCATTGATTGAGCGACTGTCCTAATTGAGGCGGGGCAGCAGGAGCGAAGGCTTCCAGAGTGTTGTTCTCTTCCGTGTTATTCTCAGCTCCGGCGCCTCAAATAACCCACTTCCCTCAACAACACGATCTCCGGCGGGGTCAAGGTGGCACCTCGGGTAGCAATGCCAAACATTCGCAAACATCCCAGGGCAGCACTTGGAGGGCACGAGTTCAAGAGAAAATAAATATTTCAGTTGCTAACACAAGCCCGTCTACTGTCACGCCAGAGCACTTTAAAAGTTTTAAAACCAACTAGTCGTTCCTAATACAGAGGTTCAGGGTTTATACAAGTATATGTCAGTGGCATCAGAATATTCACTGGTTGAATTTAACGTTCCCATTTTTTATAGAAAATTTGTTGTCGTTTTTCTTCTATTTCAGCATTTGTTTTAATAATTTAGTTCATAAATGTGTATATTGAAAGATTGAATTAGTCTTTTTAAAAATAATTTAAATTAAAAATATGACTATTTTCAATAGGAATGGATTTCTTTTTACACATAGATATATGTAATTACAATAATTCAAAATAACAGTGTTTTTGCAGCCATTTAATTTCAATATAAATGTAACGATAATTCAATTAAATTATTCAAAAGAAAATGCTTGAAATAACGTTTCAAATGTGTTTGGGCGTCTCATTGTTCCATATTATTTAACATTTTTGTTTGTTTTTCATCTCACACTCTTTTTAGTAATACAATGGGGTTTTTCTTTCTTCTTGTTTCCTTTTATTTTTGAGGAAGAGAAGAGAGTGTGTAAAAATTAGAATTAAAAAATGTCATTTTTATTTGAGAAAAACATGTTTTGATGTACTTTTAATTTCGACTCGACTTCAATTGAAATGATTCGACACTAGCGTGTTAATCCGATTGTCTGACTTCCTGTCATCTGATCCGAGGTAAAAGAAAGGGTTCTGTCGGGTTCATAGACTCATAGCTGGAGTGATGGTTCCTGGATGGTCATCCCGTGTCACAGAAGCTTTTGTTTGGACTCACATTATTGTCCACTGTGTCCTCCCTGGTGTGAATGAGGGTCAGCTCACATGGGAGACCCTGACGGCCCATTTAGGCCATGGTTGCTGTGGCTACAGCCCTCGGGGTCCGTGTGCATCCATTATTGGAGGCATGTGCGAGTGGCACAGGGCAGCAGGGGGGTTAGCGCCCGAGGTTGTGGGACAGATGTCGTAAGCCTGGCACCTACATCTGGATTGCCTCATTGGTCCCGACACCAAAGCTGGTCTGATGCCACAGAACTTGTATATCACTCACTGTTGCTGTTGAATCATTTATGTTGTTTGTTCAACACATTCTGGCTCTCGTGCTCAACCTGGACGTAAAGTCACTTAAAGTCACTGTTTTATCTCCATCATTGTTGATGGAAATGTTCGTCAGATTAGTCTCACGTCATCGTGTCACAGTCCTACAGGGTTTTTCAGACTATAAGGCTCACTTACAATGGTATTACTCCACGATGCTATGTAGTATTACTCTGTGATGCTCTTTAGTATTACTCCATGATGCTCTTTAGTATTTCTCCGTGATGCTCCATAGTATTACTCCACAAAACTTTCTAGTATTACTCTATGCTGCTAGTAGTATTACTCCACAATGCTCTGTAGTATTACTCCACAATGTTTTGTAGTTTTACTCCACAAGGCTCTGTAATAGTACTCCAAAATGCTCAGTAGTATAACTCTGCAAGGCTCTGTAATATTACTCCATCATTCTCAGTAGTATTACTCCATGATGCTCTGTAGTATTGTTCTAAATTGCTTAGTAGTATTACTCTATGATGCTCTGTAGTATTACTACAAAAATGTTACGTAGTATTACTCCACGATGTTTCATAGTATAACTTCGTAATGCTCTTTAGTATTTCTCCATGATGCTCCATAGTATTACTTCACAAAGCTTTCTAATATTGCTCTATGCTGCTCAGTAGTATTACTCCACAAGGCTCTGGATTAGTACTCCAAAATGCTCAGTATTATTACTCCACAAGGCTCAGTAGTATTACTCCATGATGATCTTTAGTATAACTCCATGATGCTCCGTAGTAATGCTCCACAATGCTTTCTAGTATGACTATGCTGCTCACTAGTATTATTCCACGAGTCTCTGTAGTATTACTCCACAATGCTTCTTAGTATTACTCCACAAGCTCCGTAGTATAACTCAGTGATGCTCCGTAGTATTACTCCACAATGCTTCTTAGTATTACTACACAAGCTCCGTAGTATAACTCCGTGATGCTCAGTAGTATTACTCCACAATGCTTCTTAGTATTACTACACAAGCTCCGTAGTATAACTCCGTGATGCTCCGTAGTATTACTCCGCAAGGCTTTGTAATAATACTTTATGATGCTCTATAATATAATTTCACAATTATTTTGTAATATTACTCCACGATGCTCTGTAGTATTACTCCACGATGAGCCCTATAATCCAATGCTCCTTATGATACATAAAATGTAGTACTTTATTTTTTTTCTAAAGTAAAAAAAATATACGACCAGTACAATGTGAATAACTCCCTTAACTTAAAGCATTATTGGTGTCACAGACAGAACTATCTCTAACAAGTTCACTCTGGTGAGCACGACCATGTTTCTGCAGCCGCACACAGGACTGGGTTTCTCTGTGAGTTCTAATGCTCTTACAGGATTTCTGATGAACAATAATGGGCCAACACAACTATCTGAACCAATTCCAGACCAAACCAAAATCCTGCTCTAAGCCAGCTTCATTTCAAAATCTTCCAAAGATAAAACGTGACATTTCCAGAACGTTCGCCCGCCGGCCGGGCAGCATGAGGTCCGCTCGCCTCCTGAAGAGCTTAAGCTTCGCATTATCACATGAAAAATGACATCGGCAGCGAACACAGCTTGGCTCACGGAGGGATTATCCACGGGTGTGGCGCTGCCCTGGGAGCTCGGTGGAGGTTACAGCTACGCTGGCCCACATGTGGAATCATATGGAATTGATTGAGGGGAATATGTTCCGATGCGTCAGAGCTGTCGAGGGGTGTTCCCTCTCCCGGGGGTGTTTCCCCACTTTGTCTGGTGCCCGCAGAAGGATGGGTGGAGGGTCATGGAGGAGGGCACGTGTCGCCTTCGTCCCCAGAGCTGCCGGATAATCCACCCACCGTTCCGGAACACGGACGGGAATCTTTGTGTTAACTTTGTGATCCTCACTTAGCTTATCTCAAGATCATTGTTGGGCAAGAAAAACGAAGGTTCTTTTTGAACTACTATTTTTGATTCATACTGATTCAATTCCAGGCAAAATGTATAAAAAGAACTCGTACAATTTGCTTCCTAGTACTGTTAAAAAAAGACACTTTTTATTTGAGTGTCTTTGTTATGGTTTGTTAGGGTTGTCACGATAACATTTTCAACTCAATACAGATGCTCTGGAAAGTATTTAATACTTAATACTATTTTCAAAACCACAAGGATAAAAAGAACAACCAAAATTTACAATTAAATGTAAAAAAAAAGAAGCAAAAAATCAATAATATTACAATTAAAAGAACCACAAGTGTGTAAATATTCATACATTTAAAAAACAGTGGAAAGAAACTGCAACTATAATATCTAAACATACTTTTACACACATGGCCTTAAACTAAATGCAGGTGCAGAGGTAGGTATCCATACTTTTGAAAATTATCATAGTATCCGGATACAACTTTGTAGTACTGATACTTTTTTGATACTTTTCGCAACCCGTTTAAGATTGAGCTCAAGGATGAAAATCTCACATCTTTATCGTCTCTGCTTTCAGGGCAAACATCGACGAGGTTGAAACGGAGGTCGTGGAGATCGAAGCAAAACTCGACAAGGTGAGTTCTCGGAGCCTCACTCGGACCTTTAACCCCCAGACTCTGACATACCAATGACTCGGGGTGGGCACCGACACTCTGGCACCATCTTGGCACCAATCGTCACCAAGAAGCAACACAGATTTTCGATCCATCGTTTCAGTTTTGACGTTGTTTTTGTCCAAAAGTTAACATCATGACACTGATTCTCAGAACTCACTCTCAATCTCATGGGCGTCGTCGTAGGCACACCCAAAATAATAGAACATTACTCAGACAATCTGTGTTCAATTGTGTTATTAAAAATGTTTAAAAGACAAATATTTTGTCTTCTTTCTTTGAGCGCCGGGACCGAAAGTACCGGTTTGGCACTAGTTCCAAATAAAATCATAACAATACCTATTACTGAAAATGACTGAAGACTCTGACTCACGGTTCTTGACTTGATCACCACATACTTGACCTCTTCCACCAGTGGAAGGTTTCAGACTTAGAAGATCCTGTTACACGTATCAATCACGTGATTATTAGATGCCAAACATCATGTCTGATTCAATCAATAATACTTAACAAGCAACTCAATTATTTATCGTCTACAATTCGTTCCCTGACGCGTCTAGATAGCTCTGTTGACACGTTGATTATACGCTGTGAGCCGCAGACTCAAGTATGAGTTGGCGAGAGGATCCTAGCTGTCGCTCCGAAGCCCGATCGGTAAAGTACGGCAGTAGAACCGGATCAAACCTTTACAAAAAACCTATGTTTCCGCTGAGTCACGTTTTGAGGTTCACTTCACGCTCCATGATAGTCGCCCAACGTTTGCACAACGCAAAGAGAACGGCGCGCCGAAGTGACGTGGCGGCAGCGAAAGAGCTTTCAACGAGCCGTCCAGATGTTTGGCGCCGGTTCCGCTGGTGTCGACCCGCCGCATCTGCACTCTGGTGTGCGTCTGCTCCAGGAGCAATCAGGCGGTCGGGGCTGGAGAACCTCCACCGAGGTTCATATTCCTGTCCGACGTTAATCACTGTTGATCCGAAGGTTGGCGGAGAGAATCCACAAGGTTATTTTAAGATCAGGGAAAAACAGAAGCCACTTATGCAACGCGTTTAAATGCGATTGAATCAGCAGTTCTGGAGTGAAATATTAAGACCTGTCCAGGATCCATCACGGCCAACATGGCGGCTGATCCATCAGAACTTTTGATATTCAAAACTTACTCTAAGGTTGTCTTGAATGCACTTTCTTCTTTGTCTTTTCCCCTGAAAATTGCATCGTAGACTGTTGATCTGTTGCCATGAAGACACAGACTCAAAGCCTGCTTTATAAAAAAGAGACCTAAACTAGATTTTTTTTGTTCAGAATTATACAACCTTTGGGAAAAATTTGTGCCAATGAAGTTTAAAATAATTTTAAACTTGTCGTAGATGGATTTTATTTAAGAGCAAAAACCAAACTACCTCTGTTTGTTTTAAAGTTGACTAAAATGTTTCTTTAACTAATGGTTTCACTATGAACATATATATGTAAAAGATTCTCATTGTATTGACTCCGGTCTTGGTGTTTATGGGATGCCAGTTAAGGTTTTACACGTTTGCACTTTGGCTTCTCTCCTCACCCTCAAACCTGCCGTCTCTTTTTAAAGACCTGAGAAAGTGAAAGCAGAGGATTTCACAAAAATAATTTTTGCAGGAAAAATTAGCCCGGGCCGACGTCTGGCTCGCAGATGTGGCCGAAAAAACAATGTCTGGCGTCGGGAGTGAAAAGCAAAAAAAAAGAATTGAATTTTCCTCTCGTGAAACGGGAATCAAAATAAACACAGACGCCGTCGTCCTTGTTGCCGACGACCACACAGAGAAAATCTCGCATCAGCGGGATCATCGGCGTCTGTTCTTTATTAGCTACGACGCCAATTGTGGAGAAATTCTCACACTGAACTCTCACACATGGAGCCCACCTGATTCAACCTGTTAACAGGTTGATACCAGCCAACCGTGACCAGTCCTGGACCTCTACCGGACCACCCACTGACACCTTATATCTTAATCCTGGTGGTCTTGGGTTGAGTCATCCGCTATAGAAATGGTCCGAGGGCCCGATTAAGAGTGACCTGACCTTTACGAGCCGACAATACCCATCACTCTGATCGTATGTAATCATCGGCATGTCATCCGCATACAAGGACATTTGGCACAAAACAAGATGTCCAGTGTAATCATTAAGGGCTCTGATGGGGGGATGAAGTAGACGCAAGTTATACGCCCATAATGCTGCAGTGAGTCTCGACATCATTCACATCAAAGACGTCTTACTATGTTGTGTTGATTTCTCCACAGCTGGTGAAACTATGCAGTGGCATGATCGAGGCTGGGAAGGCGTACGTAAGCGCCAACAAGCTCTTCGTCAACGGCATACGCGATCTCTCCCAGCAGTGCAAGAAGGACGAGATGATCTCGGTGAGTCCGAAGCCGCATCAGCCGTGGCATCATTTCAGCGTCGGCGCTTCTCAATGGGAGAGCAGCTGCTGTGGTTATCGCAACAGTAAACGCAACCTGCCAGAGGACGGGCCTTGAAGTTGATAAGCGTGCAAATGTTTGGGGAAAGTTTGGAGAGGACCTGCCAATTTTAGGACTTGCATCTGCTTCCACTTCAGCTTTGAACAACAACATCATGATCAAAAAAAACGTCTTCAACCATCGGAGCTGCGTGTCTATGAAGCCAAGTTTGCTTTTTGTGTTAACTTGACATTAGTTGATAAACATGCAAGGAGTCTTACATAGAGGTTGACAACGTTTAGGGTTCTGTCTCCATTTAAACATCTCCTAATCTCCTAATCCCATCACAGCAAAGCCCTTCCAGTAGTTATCAGACATTTATTCTTGTAGACCCACTTCAAATATGTACTTAATATTAATTCTGGTTCTACTTGTAACTGATGTTATGTGGTACACATAGAGCTAAGAAATCGGTCGGTTAACTACAAGGTGAGTAGGAGTATTAGTCCTCAAAACTTTATTGCGGTTATTGATTTTTCTGAGAGCTGTAAATTTTGTATCTGTGTAACCGTTTACACATGTAGACGTAGCCCACCCTCCCACAACTACAATAACACATTGTTGTGGTGTTTTGTGAGTTCCAGAAATGACTTATTTATGGCTCTGAATACTTCAGTTTGTGCCGTTGTCCCGGCGTCAGGTCGTCACTACCTCACAACTCAGGCATGAGAAGATAAACCCATTTTAAAAAAATTACAATATTCATGCGACTTCTACTGTTTTTATTTTAGGATCTTCCAGAGTGTCTCCGGGGACTTTCCTCATCTGTTTGATGTTTTCGTTGTTTGTGTGACTAAAGCTGATCGCTAACAGATTAGCATGCCAGAATCAGCCCATGCACTTGGCTTCCAGCAGCTTGAACGGCAGATGTTTTTGGACCATTTCTGTCTCTTTCCCGTCGCTGCAGACGTTCCATTAAAAGCCTTTTTGGCCAAAACAGTTTTCGACTAATACTGGAGTCTCGCATCGGTATTTTCCGTTGTAAATGGAAATATGCAACAATTAGCCGTCTGTGGAAACCACTTCCACATCCACCAGCCTGAGCAGAAGTCATGGACTCTGAGGTGGCAACACCAGGATTGATTCAAACTGAAGTATTTAGAATCCAACGATAACATCCCGTGTGGCGTCTTTGTACGACGCCACAGATTATGCGGAACGTCGTGTCGGACAATAGAACCTGGAACACTGTCACCAAATAAGACGGCGCAGACTAAATACATCAACTTTTGTTTACATACACAACATTTTGTGTGTTTTCCACTCATTGTATTAAGATGTTTTTTTCCCAAAGTTGTTGCTGTAAATGGACCGTCCGTGAAACCCCTGATTCCACGATGAGGAATTTGCTGATCTTTAGTTCACAGTGTGCGTCTCTACTGTCTGTCCGGTGGAACAACTGCTATGATGTCTGTACAACAACATTTGACAAAAGCCAGAGTGGCAATTGGGGTATTTTTTTCCCCCCTCATATGACAGTGAGTAACACAGTTGTGTCTGTTTCTGCAGCAATGTCTGGAAAAATGTGGGGAAAGTCTCCAGGAAATCATCAACTACCATATGGTAAGTCTAAACACGCTGTCAAGTCGTTGAAACGGTTGCACAACATGGAGATTCAAAGTGTACAAAGGAAGAAAAAAGTCATTTTTTTAACACTGTACTCAATAATATTGAAGTAATCTGGATTCCTAAAAACTGGGCAGAAAAAACATGTTGTTCGTTACTTGACCAGTTTTTTTAGGAAGAGAATTTCAAGCCCTATTCAAAGTCAACACTATTTCTTCCCCATTTACTTGGTGTTGAACTCTTTCGGTAGCTTTACCGGACGCTCCCAAAATTCTAATGATACGGGGAACATGATCCAGAGACTTCCTGAGTCGTCTTCTTTAAGGCTCCCGGCCTTCTGACCCCCTTTGAAGTACATTAACCCACAGCATGTGTGTCTGTGTGTGTGTTTGTGTGCGTCACATTCTTTTGTGAAAGTGGCTACAAAGATGTGTCGCCACAAATCAGCCACTCCCTTCAGCCAAACACCCTGTCCCAGAGAGAATGGGGGGCGGGGGGCATCACTGATGGAGGTTAGAGGGCGAGGTCTTGCTTGTTTGGATTAGCTCATGGAAAGTTGCAACCACCATGACACGCAACATCCCAGTGACGGCCCGTTGACGGTAACATGTGACCTACCCAAGACTGACAGAGAATTATTTTGTAATACTGAAAATATCTACGTAATACTCTTAATTCTCCCGGAGGCTTTAAAACAAATGGGTTTGTGGTATCCCTTGTGTTGTCTCTGCATCAAGGTGAACAACCCCCCCCTGGCTTCCATAAATAAATATGCAGTGGTGGAGGTTGTTTACCTTAAACTAGAGACGACACAAGGGATACCACAAGCACATTTGTTTTTAGGCTTTCGGGTCACCTTGGATCTGAGATAACACAAGGGATACCACAAGCACATTTGTTTTCAGGCCTTCGGGTCACCTTGACCCTGAGATAACACATGGGTTAAAAGTAGTTTTAACTTCATATATTACAGTTTCAAGCTGCCACTGTTTTCTATGAGCAACTGTAATGAATATTTATAAAAAGGTATTTCCAGTTGAAACTTGCAGATTCCGACATTTCCTCCGTGTTGCCACTCTAGTGAAGGTCTTAGTCGCCTCTTTTACGACGTTAATTATTGACTCAACTTGTCCAAAAGTATGATATCCTACATGTAAAAACATGGGAATGGAAACGCCAGTGGGTCGAGTGCCCGTAACGATCAGAGCGATCCCCCCCCATCCCCCCCGAGAGCGAACGTTTGTGAACATCGGCGTCACGGTGACCTGGAGTTCAGCTTGTGGCTCCGGTGCTCCGGTGTGAAGCGGTGATATTTGGCAAGTTCATGTTTTAGTCAGGAAGGACATCAGGCGCGGCTGAGTGCACAGCGCTGATGGACTCGCTGATGAATAAGGAACGACGACGGCAAGGAGTCGCCGTCGCTCCCAACGAATGGGAGACGACAGCCGGCTGCAGGCGCGCTCGCGTGCAATGTATGTTTCATCAGATATATGTGAGCAAATGGATGTGGGCTCCATGTAATTCCAAAGATTATATATGGTCGTGGTTGACGGCTGGCAGCTGCTCCAGCACAGCTTTTAATGGGCGCAGCGCTCACTGCTCCGTCAGTGGAAGCATCACCGGTCCACAGTGGAAACATGTGGCATCATATAGATGCTCTCGTTTAACCTGAAGTTAATATTTGAATCATCAGGTTTTAATACTTAATTCGACCAGGACTTGAGTGTTTGGATCGTCGGGACTCGTCGTTGTCGGTACACGATCAGGGAAGTCGGTACGATCCGGGGAAATCGTTTCGAAATGGCTTGTTTTGATTCGCCATGTTTTCATGGCAAACTGAGTCAAAAGAGTCTGGTTGCAAAGATTCATTCTGAAGCCCCTCAAGCCCCTACTTTGCAGACATCTATCTGCTCTCTCAGGCCCCTCCAGCACCTTTCTCTACTGAGTCGGACACTGAGTTCTGTATATTAGTGTCGGTGCACGATCTGGGAAATCATCAGCAATCCATATGTATGCATGTGTTGTATTTTAAAACATATTTTTACTAGTATAGCCAAGAATTTCCTGTCTTTTTGAGTCTCAAACCTCAATTTTATAAAGATGAAGAGGAAACAGTTGATGGAGTCTGTGTACTTTTACTCTAAAACATCAGGACGTTTCGTCTTTTACTATCTGAATTAGCTTACTACTGTTTTCAAAGCACACACTACTACTGTCTACGCTAGAAGCGCTCGCGATATTACCCGGAGTACTTCGGGTTTATGTGGCGTACTATGTTCAAAAGTCTGCCACAAACGGTTGCCACATATAAAATATAGACTTGTTAAATTTTTTCCGGAACCATTCTTCTCGTCGTGGCTTCAATACAAGAAGGAAGTTACAGTCGAGCAGTATGGAAGAAAGCATATTGATGTTTTAAGTTTGTCCCTGGGAGCTCAGTTGCTACATTAAAATTGACTTGGATTTTTGTCTATAACTCTAAAAAAAAAAAAAGATTACTCTGAAAATAATCCAACTTCTTAGTCGACATGAGGTTGAGTAGAAGATTAGTGAAGTTTGAACTTTGGGTGAACTATCAGTCAGGGGTGGGCAAACTCGGTCCTCAAGGGCCGCAGGGTGTGCAGGTTTTTGTTCCAACCGATCAAGAGGACACATTTTGACCAATCGGGTGTCTAAGGAGTGTAACCAGTTGACAGTCTGGTGTTGCTTGTTTTAGCTGAAACCTCATTGGTTAAAATGTGCATGCTGGATCGGTTGGAACAAAGACCTGCACACCCTGCGGCCCCATGGGAGTTTGCCCACCCCTGCTTTAAGTGGACCTTCGATGAGCTTTTTCCACTTCCACAATGGGTTCACTGGGAAAACCGGATGTTGCACTCTTACATCATTTCCTGTCTGATAGCTTTCCCTGAAAAATTCCCAGATTTAAAAACAAAAAAAAAACAAAATTAAGAGCTTTCACGCTGGACACACAAATTAACTACACAATCATGGTGTCACTTGTTATGTCTTACTTGACAACAAATACAGAAAGACAATAGAGAGTGTCCAGGGACGGTGGAGCTTGTGTTGGTCGAGCTTAAAAGTTGTAGCTTCGTTGAAAGGAAGGATGTGAAACTTGTCGAATCCGTCCACTGGATTAAAAAGGTTTTAGTCACTGATTACCTTCTTGTGGACGATAACCCTGTTTGGAAAAGTACTTGAAGAAGAGAAAAAACATTTGTTTTTGGTTGACCAAAGTGTCCTTCCTCTGGTCAGTAGTTACTGGTGACCAGACCTCTTCGTTCCTCTGCCTCTCCTCAAACCTTGAATCCGGGTTTAGCTCTTTTGACTTCCGTCGAAGGAACCCCCACATGGAGGAACCAGGCCACGGCTCGAGCCGCCCTCTTTAAATCAGGCATGAAACTCCATATGAACACTGTGTGAATTATTGATCCGTGTTTGACTCTCTGAGCATCCATTAGAAATGAGTCTGACACACACCGATGCAAATGGAGAGGAACATCTCGGCTGCCAGGTCTCCCTCGTAGAGGATGATCCTTCGAGGCTTGAGGGGCGACGGATAGAAAAACAAGTTTGTGTTCAAATATCGTTCAGTCATATTCATTTCTTTCTATAAAACATGATGTGTGAGCTCAGAACTCCCCGACGTGATGCAAATGCTGCTGTTCCAACGTGGAAGAGACGGAGCAGGAAGTACGGTTGTCTACTCGTGCGCCGCTTATTATTCCTCTCAAGCTGCATCCTTTGTTTGGAGACTCGTTTGTTTTATTTTTAGCACAAAGTCGTGTTTTCAATTTTACCCCATTTTCCTGAAAGTGGAGTCCATGTTGTTGGGATACATTCCTACGGAGCCTTTTCAAACGACTCCACCAGGATCGATTAACGCAACAAAGAAAGATGATTGTTGTGTCGTTTCTTGAATAAATACTTGACAAAGTTGACCAGAGAGCGAGTAGAAGTCATGTCTTAAAGTGTTGGTTTCTTTTTTTTACAACTTCCTTTTTGATAATGGGTTCAAAACAATATTTATGGATGTTTTTTACTGAAAGATACGTTATATTCCAATGTTATTAACCAGCTTCTTTTCATCTGCTTTAGATTAAAGCTGTATATGGTCCTTGAAAGAACTTTATGTTCAATAGATTTTTCCTCCAAAATCCCACGTTCTCTTAACTTCATTTGTATATTTGAATATTTCATTATATTGATTAGTTCCAACAGATGCTAGCCATGTGGATTCTTCATTGCAAGAACATCCAGACGGTGATATTTCTGGTCCGTTCACATTGTAAAGTTCGCCAACCTTCAAAGAGTTTAGTCAAGGTCAAGTGGCTTTTGAGCGGTTCATAATCTGGAACGTCTGCTTGGAAAAACAACAGCTGTGCTCGGACAATGTCTTCCCGTGTTTGCGTAACTACCGCCGTCGATCCAGATCGAGCTGCAGCCCGAGAGGCGGGGCTTAGAGAACGATCGAAAATCAGGGTTTTTATGAATAAGATCCAGGATGATCGCAACTACAACAAATACACAACTCTTTCAGAAACATATCTTACTCGCACACGGCTGATGTAAATTGCTCAGAATTATGACCAGGTTTAACCTTCTGATAAACCTTAATCTATCGTGTGCATCCTCTAGTCTTTCTTCTTCTTCTTCTCCTTCTTCACATCCCTGAGTCTCAATACTTGTCTAACCGAGAGCCTCCATGTTAACTATAAGTCCTCCCTAACTTTCCTTCCAAACTTAAAACCTCTCCACACGTCCCTTCACTCCCAATGCTGTGAACAACAATCATAATCACCCTCTTTCTGAATCTCTAAAGATTCAACGATCGTCGTGATGAGAACATCGACGGTCGTCGAGGAGACCAGCAGCGACTGGACTGGAATAATAATAGTCGGACTGATTTGTCGATGACATCATCAGTTTCGCTGCGCCCCGACATGTCCGCGGCCGTGTTCCCGGTGAATGGTCTTTGTGTTGTTCGGATCATTCCTAAACTTTGATCTCACGTCAGACAGTGTCGTCTTTGTTGCATCACCTCAGGTGCGGATCTGTCGTTCGGCCTCAAGTATGTCAACATTCGGTTGCTAAGACAAACCCCGAACAATATTGGGAACTCGTCTTTAAAGTGTTTTATACAAGGTATAATGTACCTTCCAAGCCTCGGGGTCACTCTCCGAGGATCACTGGTGGAATACACACCAAGGTTTTTGGCTGAAGTTGTTGTCGCCGAATTCTTTGTAAATGTATTTAACAAGTGTCGCGGTGGAGACACGGTTCCTCCCCTCGGTCGCCGCGGTGACGAGCGGAGAACGTGTCGCGCTCATTATCAGCTGCTGTGAAGTACCACGAAAACAAACACACACACAGATGTTAACGCACACACACTCGGACTCGCATCCACTTGAAGACACTATGAAGACACTATTAAAAACACATATTCCATAAATGTAAGCGCATATTTGACCCACACACACACACACACACACACACACACACGAGACACGCAGCATCCGCTCGTGCACATGAACGCACAAACATTTGTTTATCAAACGATGTCGTCTGGATCCAATTATCGGCCTGTGGACGTTGACCCCAAACATCTGACTGCTCACATTCGCTTCCACTCGGAGAGTGCATGAGCTCGTTTCCTTCAGAGTCTCGGTGTACCAAAAAAAACCTTCTCCTCCTTCTCCTCCTCCTCCTCCTCCTCTCATCTTCCTCCGTCGTTCCCCCTCCCTCGCTGCCGGAGTGACCTATTTAGCAGCAGCAGCAGCAGCAGATCTGAGCGTTTGCTGCCAGAGTCGAGGACCTTTTTAAATCAGACGAGGTTATTGTGTTGGAGCCACATTCCTCCTCTATTCACTCCATTCATCCGTCCACAGCCACGGTTATCCATCTATCTCGCCCCCTGCTGGAGGATTCTTCAGCTGTTTTTTCCCGTCAAAAGTCTTACTTGGACCTGATATCGAAGCACGTGTTGATTCATGGGAACATGAGAGCTGCTGTGTACTGTGACCTAAAAGTGTTTTTTTATACACTTTGATATCGCAACGTTTTTCACAATACTGTATCAATATTCAGCAGAAATGTGTCAATTATATATTTACAATTAAAATACAAATATTAGCGTCAGCTCATATTTTATTTTTTTGCAAGTAAATACTGGCTGCTAGATGGCGGCAGTCATTACGTCCTCGTCAGCTAAATGGACAATTACATTCTGGCAATGACTGAGGACGAGGGGATACAGTCACTCCAGCAGCTTTTAAAGCTGATGTTTGGTTACGACTGTATCCTCTCGTCCACAGTTGTAACTGCTTTCATTTGTTTTTAAACCAAAATATGTCAAAACATCAGCTTTAAAAGCTGCTGGATTCACTGTATCCTCTCGTCCACAGTTGTAACTGCTTTCATTTGTTTTCAAACCAAAATATGTCAAAACATCAGCTTTAAAAGCTGCTGGAGTCGACTGTATCCTCTCGTCCTCTGTAATCGCCGGGATTTCATTGTTCCATTAGCTATGGAGCTTATAACTGCTGTCATCTAGTGGATGGAAGTTTAACTGCAACATAAAGATAAACAAAAGCTGCAGCTGAGAATATTTGCATGTTAAGCTGATGTTTGGACATATTTTGGTTTGAAAACAAATGAAAGTAGTTACGACTTCGTCAAGAGCCATGTGGTCTGTAAATACTACAACACCAGAGTCAAGTACTCGACAATACTACACATACAGTATATCCTTCCTTGTTACTAAAGTATCTAAATATATCACAATATATTCTACCTGTATCATGATACCTCTATGTTTTTTATTTGTGTTTAAGTGTAGGACATTTACTGGCAGCTTGTGAGGGTCACATGGTCGGTTCGCTATTGATCCGTGTTTCAATTAAACTTCCGGTTGTTAGATTAAAGCGGTTCAGCTATAAGAACATTGAAACTCCAACGATGACTGAGGACAAGAGGATACAGTGGGCTCCAGCGTCTTTTAAAGCTGATGTTTAGACATATTTTGATTTTTTTTTTGATGAAGGTCATGTGGTCTGTAAATTCTGCAAACCAGAGTCTAGTACACGAAAATACTACAAATATATCCTTGTTACTACAGTATTGCAAGATATCG
This sequence comes from Callionymus lyra, assembly GCF_982586985.1. NCBI lineage: Eukaryota > Metazoa > Chordata > Actinopteri > Syngnathiformes > Callionymidae > Callionymus > Callionymus lyra. Next base: position 7,985,494 of record NC_141836.1, on the reverse strand, counting down.
TATTGTTGCCTCTGTATCGTGATATGTATCATAGTACACACACCTTGTGTGATGGTAAATTGCACATGCACATATTTACCAGGTTGACCATCTTCTTTACCAGGGTGTCAGAAGTAGGATGGCCCTTCAATAACACCATCTAATATATATTTATTCTACCTTAAATCTCACTCGTCTGGCGTCACAAGTGGGATGGTGCATGGAACATGTTTATAAATAACATTTTTGTGTCTTTATTTTCAGATCCTCTTCGATCAGGCTCAGCGGTGTGTGAAGCAGCAGCTGCACAATTTTGTCAAAGAGTGAGTGAACTTATAATTCATGACTTGTTCTCCGCAGGAACTTTTTAGGGCGATGAAAAATTCAGGGAGGCAGGTTAAAAAAGAAGGGCAAAGTTGTGACCCTTTAAATGTGTGTTAAGGCGTTGAATTATTCACAGAACAAGTCGCCCAGATTTGTTCGACTGTTTTGCGTGTTGACGGGCGGCGTTGTCGAGGGTGTTAAAAAAATGTGTGTGTGACAGCGACGTGAGGAAGTTCAAGGAGACCAAGAAGCACTTTGACCGAGTGCGCGAGGATCTGGAGATCGCTCAGGTGAAGAACGCTCAGGCCCCGAGGCACAAGCCGCACGAGGTGGAAGAGGCCGTCGGCACGCTCAGCATCACCCGCAAGTGCTTCCGACACCTCGCCCTGGACTACGTGCTGCAGGTCAGAACTCCAGCATTTCTCCGGGTTTGAGATTTAAGATGTGTGTTTTCAAGTTAACACTGTTGTTATTGGTCACCCTCAGCACCCAAGCACAATCACAAAAGTCTTTATATATGATATGCATAATGGCTGCAGAAATGAGTTCGCTGAGAGGGGGTGAGACGAAGAGAGGGTTGTAAAGAGTTGTAGAGTATTTATTGTGTTATAAAGCGAGTCTGAAAGTATTTGAGTTAGAAGACTAGTTGTTCAGAGTCATCATGAAGAAATATCAGTTCAGGTTTCCATCCTGGAATATTTCAAGTTAACTGAGTGAAAGATCGTTATTGTAAATACACAAATTAGTTTAATTTAAACACCTGACGTTGATTATTCAGTTATTAGCATGTTATAAACCTGAAAAGGCCCGTTTTGTTGACTCAAAGGGATTTTAAACTACTGCAAATATTGCAATAAATCTACTTTCCAAAGCATTTCTCAATCCTACAGAAATTAAATCAGAATAAACCAAATTTTTATGTCAAAAGTACAAGCATTTCTGAGGAATAAATGCTCCGTTTTAATTGTTTCAAATATCGATTATATAAACAAGTACGCTTCGAATTTAACGACAACTTGAGCATCAACTACTCTAACATCTACACAAACCGATGCACAAAACGCTCCATAATTAAACAGCTGCAGGGTTCAGCGAGTGTTCTCATGCTTTCCTTAAGCACCGCAGTATAATAGACGAGCACAGACAACATGCTGAGAGAAAGAGAGAGAAAAAAAAAAGTGCACAACCGTCTTCAGCCTGCAGCAGCATCTGCATCCAGTGTCTTCATCTTCTCTTTAGACGCTGCCACAGTTTGTTGTGCACACAAGTGGCGTCGTCGTCTGCTGGAACGAGCGCCGGCGGCGACGAACGCACTGACTGGCTGTGACGGCCGCGACCGCCGTGACCTCCTTCTTTACCCTTTTTACAGTCTTAATGGCAACACCACTCAAGGCACAACGTGACAGCCACGATTGTTTTTAGAAGTGTTGCCAAGCTGTGCTTTTATTTTGAAAACAACGTCAACTCTCATTAGGCCATAAGTCTTAACTCCAACATCTTCTGCCAAGTTTTTTTTTTTTAACCATATTAGCACAGGTTTCCTATTTATCTTTACAATTCCTTAAAAGGCGTTACATCAGGGATCTTGATTTTTAAATCAAATTTTAAAAAAAGTCTGATTAGTAAGATTTTATTTTAGTTTTAAATCTCAAGAAGTATTTTCTTTTTTATTTATTAAAAAAAAATTACAGAAACAAACATGGGAATTAATTCAATTAAAATTTGACCATCATGTTCTACGTGGATGAAAACGTTACTAAGGCTTGGTGTGCTTTTTGCAGGATATTTTAAAATCATAGGTTTATGGAAATATTTTAAGTGGATTTAAATCATTATATATGTTTATTTTAGGTTCACAATCATTTACATGGAATTTTTTAAATGATGATAGTTTAATTTTGGTTGATTTTTAAGTTGCTCTTTAATTTAATTTAAGTTTAACCCAAATTCTTGCGTGAGTTTGAGTGCGATAGTTGTCAGTATCCGTGATCTAAGAGTGTTTGGAGGGAAGACGCCAGACTAACCTTCACTGAACAGCGGGAGATTTTTGAAGCCGTTTTTTTTTCTCACCGTTTCATCATTGTTGTCTCGACAGATCAATGTTCTCCAGGCGAAGAAGAAGTTTGAGATACTTGATGCTGTAAGCTTTGTTTGATCATCATTCGACCAATCATCTACCCCAAATATATATAGAATTCTGATTTGTTTTTTCCTGTCATGCAGATGTTGTCCTTCATGCACGCCCAGTACTCTCTGTTCCAGCAGAGCTACAACCTGCTGGACGAGATCGACCCGTACATGAAGAAACTGGCTGCTGAGGTGAGGAGAGGAACTGAACAAACCTGCCACTTGTTCTGTTTTAATGTGCTAAAAATGGTTTAAAAAAATACTTTAATAATTCCTTAAAACCATAACTAAATTAAAATCAAACCATAATTTACTAAAACAAAACTATTAACGTTGATTAATTCGTCAAATCCTGCTCCTCGAATCCACCATTTTGACTTTCCTCTAACTTTAGACCCGCCTTTAGAGCAAGTGGACCGAACCCTGGACTCGATTAAGGACCATGAAGGCGACAAATTAGCCTTAAAATAAGATTATGTCCACGAATCCAAGACCTGGGGAAAAGCCTTTATTTATTTACGTAGAAACTAACAATTTATTTTGTATTTATTTGTATTATTCTCTACTTGTGTCTAAATATGATCAAAGGTTTTTTGTTTTGGGACTTTTGTAAGTCAAATGAGTTTGTCTTTTTTTATTATTATTAACACCTGGATCCATAGATCTTTTGAAGGCTACAATGCTAACAAATGGTTAAGTAAGTAAGTAAGTAAATAAGTAATTTATATTTATAGAGCGCTTAAGTCAATAAAGGGTGATTCTACTTCATGCATGCTCTGCCCTCTGCGGGTGGTCGCTGTTGGTAAAGTATTTATTGACCTTTAAACAGATGTTTTCTGAATATAAAAAAAATATTTAGGGAAAAAAGAGCTTTCAAGTCTGATTAAAAAAGTTAATTAAAATAGAATAGTAATTTTTAGCATATTTAGCTTGATTTTATAATTCAATTTTATACTTTTCCCTCTTTTTTCGCTTGATGTAAGAATTCAATAAAATATCCACAACAAATAGACGGGTTTCCCGATGCCCTGGTTCTGATCTCACCCGTTTTTGTTTTTTTTAACAAGCGTCAGGTTCATAATTTATCACCAAAACTTGTGCTGAATAATTGATGCGCGACAGTACAAGCGTGAATTAGTTTCAGGTCATCAGAGCCACCAAAAAAAAAAAAGAAGAAAGTCTCTAAACAAGTGGAAGTCGATTTATTTACCTGAAAACCGTCTGATCCGAGGAGTGACCTTGTTTTTTCCTCCCGTGTCAGCTGGATCAACTGGTGATCGATTCAGCGATGGAGAAACGGGAAATGGAGCATAAACACGCCACGATTCAGCAGAGGGTGAGTTCAGTTTCAGTCCATCCATCCCTTTTTCCAATGATTCACCCCGGGGTGCTGGGTGGTGGGGGAGGGGAGTGCGAGGGAGGGGGGTCACATGTGTGACGGTCACAGGTCCGTTTGAACATGTGAGTGAAGTACAAATCACTCTCTACTCTGTATAGGTCGAGTATTGCCATGGTAACGACACATCGATAAATGATTTCGATATTGATTTGATCACACGATATTAATGAAACAAATTAATCTTGATGTAATGGTGCTGAAATCATTTTAAACAGAAGCTGTTTTATATTTTCAAAAGTTTATTTTTAATTTTTAAAAATGTTAAAATTCAGGCGCAAGTTCAGAACAAAGCAGTGTTTTATCTGTCTAGCGCTCCCCCTAGTGGTCAACGTTCAATTTTTTAAATTTTTTTTTCAATAACCACATTCCTCATTGTTACGTTCTTGATAAAACGCTCCATATTTTGCTCCAGGAGTTCATGAGTCTTGATTTAAAAATAACCCACCGTTCATCTCTTGAGTCAAACTTCTGGGTTTGCTCTCCCGGGATCTTCCTGCTGCTTCGGCGTCGTGACTGAGCCCCGGATTATCGGGGGCCGGGCGTCTGGGAAGTGTTTGATTAATCCCGCTAACAAGGTCCAGCCGTTTAAGTGTCTAATCTGGATGTTTTTAATCCTGTGGTCGGCCGCAGGTGCTGAGCAGACGTTTCTGGCGGCTCGTTATCACGTTAACCTTTGACCCCTCGGTCGAGGGTAGAGAAGATATGGGGTGGTGGTGGTGGGGGGGGGGGTCTCCTCAATAATTCAGGAACCTCGCACTCGGGGCTCCTCCGTCCTGCAGGCTCGGGGACCATCTGTCGGTCAGTGGTCAGCGGATGCTGAGGGGGGGGGCGGAGTCACACGTGCAGTTATTGATCTGCCGGGACCAGGGTCGGCTAAGCTGCGAGTCCAGGACCCAGACGAGCACCGTCGCTTAAACAGTCATGTCTGAGCTGGGGTTGAGACGACAGTGACCGGCTGATGTGGGATCTGTTGGAGGAGATGTTACCTGATCACCATGTTCTGTCTTCTTTCACGCTGACCGCCGCTCTGGACCTGCAGACGCTCATGCAGGTGAGTAAAGACGCACCGTTTTCATTAATCAATTAATTTGTTATTAATAGCTTTGGATTTGGTTTATAAACCAAAGATATTTTCCAAAATTATTGATCAAATGTATCTTTATATATATTGTTAATTTCACATGAGGAGGTTACATTTTTTCTATTCCTGACTAAAAAACAAGGAAAGTTAATGAAAGGACAAGATGCATATGAGCTTGTTATTCCCATCTGGATCCATAGATCTTTTGAAGAATACGATGCTAACAAATGATTAAGTAAATATAGGGTGATTCTACTCAATATATGCTCTCTACAGGCGATTGATGGTTAGGTAACCTTTTGAGGCTCCCCCATAGCGACGCCATGTAGAGGGTGTCGCACGTATTCGTAGAACCATAGTTGTATAAATAACCCAGGTGATAATATTGGGTAAAAGAAAATCGCAACAACTACTTCTGTAGCATTTAAAGGGCAACAAAAACTGTCCTGACTCACTTGTTACAAATGTTGAAGTCTTCCAAGATGCAGTTATTCCCTCACCGGACCATGTTTTGAACGTATTACTTTATAAAATTCTCCTCCGTCTGAAATCTGGGCGAAGGAGAGGTTACAAGAGCGGAGTCCATTATGACGTAATAATGGCTTCACTCCTCCTCCAGCCAGTTGTAATCACACCCTGCTTTGTTTATACAACGAAACACCCTGGGTGGTGGTGACTACTGGGATTGATGATGCGTGGTGACTAACCTCGATGTTTGACCAATCACAGCAGAGTGGGTGTGGTTATGGTCAACAAGATTGCATCTCCATAAAAACAAAGTGTACAAACAGACAGTGATGACACAATAGAGTCACACATCACAACAACACACACTTACATCAACACACTAGTTGAACTTTAAAAAGTGTGTAGATGTAACCAACACCCGACACAAAAGTGTGACCTTCACGTAAGTCTCGTGTAATTCTGCTCCGCCAGAGATTTTGTGTAATTCGTCGTCCAACACGCTGTCGTATCATTAATTTTTAACACAGCGACTGATGGACAAACCTTGTCCAGGATGTTGTTACCGGAGCCACAATCAGAGCAACATAAACAATACAACATTCATGAACATGTGATTTAATACTTAACTTGATGTTCTGCTCTCAGTGTTCAAGAACATCAACAACATTCTGTCGTGAACATAACATTGTGTCGCATTAGAAAAGTTAAAAACGACAACATTTTACACTTTTTTTAAATTCATCACCAGCGTATTGTCCTGTGACCTCTATGACCATAGCTTTTCAGAGTAAAAGTATTTAAAAAAGTCCAGACAATAATGTTATTTAAAGGTATTAAGACAATAGAATTCCTCAATAACTGCTTTAAGGATTACTTTATCTTGAAAACACTACAAATGTTTTTGATGAATATGTAGACGCTTTTATTTTGAAGTTCTGACTGATCTTCCAAAAAAGGTTTGGCAACACAAAAGTCCCTTCAGCTTCTTTTCGACCTTGAAAGTGTTTGAAAAATGCCTTCTTGAAGGTCAGCGAGTGTGTCCAGGCCGGGGACCGACCCTCCTGAAGTGAGACTGTGTTACAGGGAAGAGCCTGTGGAGACTCAGATCCACGTCTCCACTGTTCCTCCACAGCTGTAAGATGATGAGAGTTAATCCTCGGCTGGAACTGACCTGATGGAGTTTGTCTGTGACAACGTTGAGGGAACTCGTGATGGCTCCAGGTCCTGGCTCCAGGTCCAGGCTCCAGGTCCTGGCTCCAGGTCCTGGCTCTGGATCGCAACGGACTTGTTTCTATTTGAACCATTTTTAAAAGTCTTTGACGGTGAAGATCTTTTGTCACCTGGACAACAATGAAGCAGATTCTTCTGAGGCGTGGATTTCATTTTTCTGTCTTCAATTCCTCTTCTTTTCGTGGTAGAAATTGAATTCTGTTAGAAAGTTTTAGAAAGTATCCAAATATTATTTTCCACGATACTATGTCGATATTCAACAGTACTTTATTGATTTGTTTTTTGTTATTTTGGCTCGCACTATTTTTACCATCGTTCTCTAAAGGTTTATAGTTCAATAAAGTGTTTGCAAAATAAAATCATTCTTTATTTTTTTTAATTTACAATTAACATTATTATTTTTTTATACGATGACTGAGGACGAGAGGATACAGTGACTTCAGCGGCTTTTAAAGCTGATGTTTGGACATATTTTGGTTTGAAAACAAATGAAATCAGTTACAACTTCGTCAAGAGTCATGTAGTCTGTAAATACTACAACACCAGAGTCAAGTACTCGACAATACTACACATATATACTTGTTACTACAGTATCACTATATATCGTATCGTTGTATACACGTATAGACACTCGTATAATTCAGTTTTTTATTTAGTATTGAAATAATCAAAGCATTTGTTAATTTTTGTGTTGCAATTAAGCTTCGGCCACTAGATGGCAGCAGTCATTACATCCTCCGTACTACAGTATCACTATATATATATCGTACCTGTATCGTGATACGTATATTCAAAAATGTATTAATAGGACATTTACTTTGTTAGCATTTCTCAAATACTTTAAATTTTGAAAAGCAGCTCAAGGGACTTCTATATGTCCAAACTTTTTTTATAAGATCATTCAGAACGTCAAAATAAAAGCATCTACATATTCATCCAGGTCTGAAAGATAGAAGAAAACGTTTTCAGTGTTTTCAGAAGTTAGCTTCAACACTTGGTCGTGTTTAAAAAAAAGTATTGGTATGGATGAATACAACCTCGTAACGGACCCTCCCATGGTCAGTTTGCTGTTGATCTGAGAAACGTATTTTCACTCTGGCCAAAGAATGTCTGGTTCTTAATGCAGCACATAGAGGGAAGATTTGCGTTTGTAGTAAAAACACAAAAGAACTTCTACACAATGTCTGGTTTATAAACACACTCTGTACATGTTTGAGGTGTAAGAAAGTACTAAAACTCAACACCTCTAGAGCGCAGACCTCTGCCAAACAGCTTGTTTGTACCGAATGGTGAGTTTTACCAAAAATGACTGCTCAATATTTATTTAAATTGAATTCCTCTTTGAAATATTATCGACGGTAAACGACAAAGAAGAGTGTTTTGTTCTGCAATAGAGTGAAATTAAACTTTTAAAAATCTTTCTGAATCCAGTTGAAAATGTCTTAAACTAAACGGCTCGTGTTGAAACGGTCGAAGTGTGTCGGAGCCTCTGAGCTCGCGATCCCTGCAGTGGTTGTTGGGTCATCAGGACGTCCGCGGGCCGATGACTCATGTTTGCTTTACATAACGCGTGGACGTCACGCTGGCATCTGTTGAGTTCAGACATGTGTGGAAGCGAGAATCATACATGGAGCCACATGTGACGCGCTTCCACATGGATGCTCGGCTCCTCGTGTCCTCGCTCACGTATGTGAGGACCACAGTCTCTCGCGGCATCTTCTCCGTCCTTCACTCCAGGGATTGACTTTGGTTTTTTCCGTTTCCAGGATTTCTCCTACGACGACTCCAAGGTGGAGTTCAACGTGGACGCGCCCAATGGTGTGGTGATGGAGGGCTACCTGTTCAAGAGGGCCAGCAACGCCTTCAAGACCTGGAACAGGTGAGCGTGTTGACGACCCTGATGCTGCTGAAGATGTTTGACGCGCGAATATCAAAACCCCTGAAAGGTTTATTCCATTTTAAAAATTCTTCTCCTGTGGTTCTATAGTCCCCCTGATAAAACCCAGACCAGATTCAGACCAGTCAAGAGTAGGCCTTCTTAGTACACATTTTTATTTTAATTTTAATCTTTGATTTATCTTCTGATTTAACCTGTATGCAAGTCTAAGTTAACTTTTCTGTTACGAAAAATGTGATATTTTATATTTTATTATATAAAACTCTAGATTAAGTTCTGTTCATATTATAAATGAGAATTTTATAAATACTACAAAGATGTGAGACCGAGTTTGAATATTTTTAATATCTACATTATTATTATTAGTACACATTATTTAACTGGGCTAGGATATATTTTTGGACTGTTTAAATGGAGAAAGACAAAAAAAAGAAAGTATATTATTTCATTTGTAACATGGAGATACCTCTAAACGGACATGAATATTCAAACTTGACGTGATTAATTAGAACTTTTCATTTTGATTTTTGATTTTTTGTGTGTATTTTTCACCTGTTGACAAGCGTCCAGGTGTGTGTAGCTGCTGTGGTAGAACTTGCAGGCGTCATACATCATCGATATAAGTGCTGACTCGTCTCTTTCGCTTGTTTTTCTACTAACAATTATTTCCAAACTCCTGTTTATCGATGTGAAATCACTAATTTTCAGTCATTTGAAGGTACATTTTAATCCTTGATTTTTGTTGAACTGCAGCTTCTGTCACAGAAGAAAAGATATGCATGAAGTCATCATGCTGTTGTCAATAATTACATGTATATTAAAGAGTAACTCCTGAGCAATCAAATTTTAAGATACGATAAAGATGTTGACGGTAAAAATCCACTCCGTGCATAAAGCTGCAGGGATGAGTTCACTGAGGGGGGGTGGGTCGATGAGAGAGTGAGTTGTTGACGGTTTAGTGACAGGAAGTGATTTTAATTGCTTTTTTGTTGGAAGGCAAGTTTAAAATTGAGTCTAAAATGATTTTGAATAAGTCAGAAAGTTATTTGTTGATGTGTTCTGTCACATGTTTGAGTCGCAAACGTGAAGAAAAAATAGTTTAGTTTATTTTCAGAAATTATAAATGGTTAAAATTCAACATCTGAGTTTGATTATTCATGTCTAAAGAGAGTAATAATCCTGCTGTAACGTTTTCACCAGCGTTGTTGATTGGCGACATGTAAAAAGGCAAAAATACTGGAACTACTTTTTTAATAATTTCAGAAAATTGCAATTATAAAAGGTTTAAATGCTTCTTTTTTACAGAATGAACCTCATTAAGAAGCTTTAATTCGAACTCGTCGACTCCATCAGCTTGTTTGAGATGTTAGATCACGGTTGAACGATGTGTTCGGATGTTTCTATTCGTCACTTTCCTCTCAAGATCCATCTGAAACATGTTTTCATTCCTCCTCCTCTCCTCCCCCTCTCCTCCCCCTCTCCTCTCCTCTCCGTCCCCAGGCGCTGGTTCTCCATCCAGAACAGTCAGCTGGTCTACCAGAAGAAGCTCAAGGCAAGTCCACGTGGTCTTGATGCTTCTCCAGAGATAATGGACATCTTCAAACACACCTTCATGAATTTATCATCCGGTGTGTAGAGCTGGGATTGTCGTGTGATGACACTGTGTGTGTGTGTGTGTGTGTGTGCAGGACTCTCTCACAGTGGTGGTGGAAGACCTGCGCTTGTGTTCGGTGAAGCCGTGCGAGGACATCGAGAGGAGGTTCTGCTTCGAGGTCGTCTCCCCCACAAAGTAGGCCGAGATGATGTTGACGAGAGAAGCTTCACCTCCTCGTGTTCCTGCATCATTGACGTGTTCCCGCCGACAGGAGCTGCATGCTGCAGGCCGAGTCCGAGAAGCTGCGGCAGGCCTGGATCCAGGCGGTCCAGGCGAGCATCGCGTCGGCCTACAGGGAGAGTCCGGACTCCTACTACATCGAGGTGAGTCGCCGCCGCCGCCGCACCCTCGTGGTCCGGACTTTCTCGCCTGCAGTTCATACAAAACTCTGCAGCAAGAATTCTAACCCGCTCTAGTAGAAGAACTCGCATCTCTCCGGTCCTTAAAACTCTTCACTGGCTTCCAGTTTCTTTCAGGATCAACTTCAAAATTCTGGTTCTTCCAGATCTATTCATGGTCAGGCTCCTCCTTACATCACTGATCTGATCCAGCCTTACACCCCAGCTCGGGCTCTGAGGTCTGTGGATCAGAATCTACTTATGGTTCTACGCACACGACTCAGGACCAGAGGAGAGAAATCTTTTCAGACTGTTGCTCCTAAGCTTTGGAACGATCTTCCTCTCTCTTTGCGCTTGATGGATCTACTGACTCCTTTAAGAAACATCTTAAGACTTTTCTATTTGTTCAGGCTTTTCCTTGATTTTCTGGAACTCCTGTGTTGTTCTCAGTATTATCTTGATCTTTAAAGTATGTACTTTTTTGAATATTGTTTTGATTGTTTAAGTGCTTTGTGACCCTGGTCTAGAAAAGCGCTATATAAATAAATATTACTTACTTACTTGTCACGTGACTTCCTGTCGCGGCTCAGCACCTGGACCGGACGGCGTCTCCGTCCACCAGCAGCATCGACTCGGCGAGCGAGATCAGAGAGCGAAGCGTTCGCGGCGAGACCATCCTGCAGAGGATCCAGTGTCTGCCCGGGAACCAGCAGTGCTGCGACTGCGGCCAGTTGGAGCCTCGCTGGGCCTCCATCAACCTGGGAGTCCTGCTGTGCATCGAGTGCTCCGGCATCCACAGGTGGGTTAGTGCTGCCGAGAGACTGATTAATCATTATCTGTGATTAATTAATCGAGTTAATCTATATTTAATCTCACCTAAAATTCCTACGCAAAAAGACAACTTGCAAACAGAAAGATCTCCAATAAGATTAATACAATTTTACCATAAACTAAGCACTATTTATGACTGTAATTAATTAATCGAATTAATCCTAACATTGCTCAGTACAAACGGTAAATAAAAAATGTTTTGCAAAAACACAACTAGCAAATATAAACGGTAAAGTTGGAGATCTTGAATTATATTGATGTGATTTAAAAAAAATCCAAGCACTAATTATTACTGTAGTTAATTAATCGAGTTAATCTATTTATTAATTTCACCTAAAATTGCTTAGCAAAAGCAGCAACACAAAAAAAGATTTAGAGAAAAAACATCTTGCAAATAGGAAACGGGAAATTCAAAGATCTTTAATAAGATTAATACATTACCATCAGTACTATTTATGACTGTAGTTAATTAATCGAATTAATCTATTTTTACTTTCACCTAAAATTCCTTGGCAAAAGCAGCAACACAAAAAAAGATTTAGAGAAAAAACATCTTGCAATTAGGAAACGGGAAATTCAAAGATCTTTAATAAGATTAAATCATTACCATCAGTACTATTTATGACTGTAGTTAATTAATCGAATTAATCTATTTTTACTTTCACCTAAAATTCCTTGGCAAAAGCAGCAACACAAAAAAAGATTTAGAGAAAAAACATCTTGCAAATAGGAAACGGGAAATTCAAAGATCTTTAATAAGATTAAATCATTACCATAAGCACTATTTATGACTGTAGTTAATTAATCGAATTAATCTATTTTTAATCTCACCTAACATTGCTTAGAACAAATAGCAAATAAAAAAGATTTTGCAAAAAGACAACTCGCAAATATAAACGGTAAAGTTAGAGATCTTGATGATATTAATGTGATTTTTAAAAAAAGCACTAATTATAACTGTGTAATTAATTGATCTAATTAATCTATTTTTAATCTCACTCTTTGTGAGTCTTTTGTTACGAAGCACTTTTTTGTTGCCGAGATACCAGACGGCTTGACATGAGCCTGGAACGTCTCAGATCTAACGGTCATTTCTGACCCTCTGGTTGCAGAAGTCTGGGCGTGCACTGTTCCAAAGTGCGTTCTCTCACACTGGACTCGTGGGAACCAGAACTCTTGAAGGTGAGGATCTCAAGTCCAAGTCCTTCGTCTCCGATCTGATCCGTCTCTCTCCGGCAGCTCATGTGCGAACTGGGCAACAGCGTCATCAACCACATCTACGAGGGCTCGCACCAGGACCAGGGACTGAAGAAGCCGCTGCCCACCAGTTCAAGGTAACGCCTCCAGAACCTTCGGGGTTCCACGTGGACCGACTGACGACCGACTCGTGCAGGCAGGAGAAGGAGGCCTGGATCAAGGCCAAGTACGTGGAGAAGAAGTTCCTGAAGAAGCTGGGCACCACCGAGATCCTGGTCAACGGGGAGAGGAAGTCGGAGCGGCGCTGGAGCGTGAAGAAGTGTCGGCGGCACAACAGCGCCACCACCGTGTCGAAGGGCAGGAGGAGATACAGACCCGAGCCCGGCAGCACGTCCCCCTGCACGCTCTCCTCAGGTCCGTCACAATACTGACCCCAGTATTAAATACTACAAACAAATTTAATAATTTACAAATCAATTCAATCATTTCTATGTTTAAAGGTTGAAATTGTTCTTTTTTTTTGAATAATTGAATAAAAAATACATTTTTTACACATAGAATTTAATATTCTGATTCCAAATATTCAAAAAATACATTTTCTAAATTCAATTTTCTTTTATTTGTAGCCTTTTAAATTCAATAAAAAATGTTGGTTTAATAGTCCAGACTAATCCAATCGAACCCAGAGCCTCTCGCTCTTAACTTTAAAATTCACTGCTGGACACGGCAGTGCTTCTACGTCGTCACATGACCGTCTGAGCGTCACGTGATTGGCTGAAATTTCTATCGAGTATCTCGGGGCTCTTTTAGTATTGTCTGGTGGCTGTTATTCCAACATTTTTATACTGAATTTAAAAGGGTAAGAATTGAAAAATATAGAATTTAAATCATTTATTTTTTAATTATTGGAATAAGAATATGAAACTATGTGTAAAAATTATATATATTTGTTTGGAGTATTTCGAATTTTGTTATTCAATTTAAAGTTTAATTAAATATATTGAATTAAATTATTTTTTATATCAAATATAACCTTTATATATACAAATTAAATTCTTAAAGAAACAACATTTCACATGACATTTCAAAAATGTTAAACCATATAATCTCCTGATGACACTTCCATAAGTTAACCTTCAGTTAATCTTAACTAGTTTTCTAACTACATTAACTTCTCCGCAGCTGTCGCCAAATTCCGAAGAGAATCTCTGTTCTGTCCGGACGAGCTGGACTCGCTCTTCTCCTACTTCGACACCGGCGCCGGACCCCGAAGTGAGCCACTCGCCCGCCTCGGCTTCAGATCGCCGCTGTCGGTACAAGCGCTAATTAATTTGTCCACATGGCGGCGTGTTCTGGTCCGGCAGGTCTGAGCAGCGACAGCGGGTTGGGAAGCACGGACGGCAGCACGGACATCCTGGTGTTCGGGTCGGTGGTGGACAGCGTCACAGGTGGGTTTCGCCGAGGGCGCCGGCGTCGGGCGGGCGTGACCCTGTTTTGGGTTCTCAGAAGAGTCCGAGGACTCCAGCGGCGAGGCGGAGCTGGAGGTGGAGCCCGAGACCTCGGACCAGGAGGACCTGCGTGACCTCCACCCGGGGGCGCTGCTGCTCAAAGCGGCGAGGGCCCGGAACCTCCCCGTCATGGCCGAGGCGCTCGCTCACGGCGCCGACGTCAACCTGGTCAACGAGGACGATGAAGGGAAGACGCCGCTGATCCAGGCCGTGATCGGGGTGAGACGGACGTTAATGAAGGGCTCCATCAATTACTATTATAATCGTATTAGCAAGAATCTAAATACTGCGATATATAGTGATACTGTGGTAACAAGTATGCATGTGTAGTATTGTCGAGTACTTGACTCTGGTGTTGTAGTATTTACAGACCACATGACTCTTGACGAAGTCGTAACTGCTTTCATTTGTTTTCAAACCAAAATATGTCCAAACATCAGCTTTAAAAGCTGCTGGAGTCACTGTATCCTCTTGTCCTCAGTCGTCTCCTGGGATCTTGCGGGTTTTCATTTAACCTTTAGCAGCGGGGAAACGATAAACTGTGAATATCTGCATGTTATTTGTAGATAAATTAAGTATTTTAAAACACACTATATTGGACTATAAACCTTAAATAAATTATATACATGTATTGATGAAGCTTCATGAAGCAGTGTCTGGTTGTTTAGAGGTCAGTAGGTGGCGCCATGAGTTTAAAAATGACGTGATGTGGGTGATGTAATAAAAAAAGGAAAATAGTGCAGAGACGCCATCTAGTGGACTCTGAAAACAATGACACTGCTTCATGAAGCTTCGTAAGACCAGCACAAAAAAGGTGCTGTTGAAAATCTATAGGTTATTGTGTTATTTAAGTGTATCAATACTTTCTTACACTCTAACCAGAGTGTCAAGATTTCAATACGTACAAGAACATGACACTGAATGGATGAAATGAGGAACCAAACTTTGAATTAAAGATTTAAAGGACTCAACGTGAAATCGACTGTATCCTCTCGTCCTCAGTCATCAGCGGGATTTAATCAGTAGTCAAGCTGCGGAGGACGTAATGACTGCTGCTAGTGAGAGTATCTGGATGTTCTGTTCTGTTAGTCTTTGTATCCTTTGTCTTTGTTGTTTTTCTTTGATCCATGTTCTTTATCGTTATCTTTAGACTTAGATTGTGTCATCTTGTTCTTCTTTATGTTCTTGTTCTTATTTTATTTTGATTTATTTTTATTTTTTTTTAAATTGCTGTATGTATTGGCTATTGGAAAAAACAATTTCCCGAAGGAGACCTCCTGAGTGATCAATAAAGTTTTACCTTACCTTACCTTACCTTATCTAGAGGCCCGAAGTTTAATTGCAGCACAAAAATGAACAAACTTTATTGAAATATAAACCAAAAGAGAACGATGACAAAAGTAAAATAAGATTTGAAATCCACACTTTTAAAAAATCGATCCAGTGCTTTTTAATATCAATAGAGTTTTGAAAAAATATATATATTTTGCCCCCCCGTCCCCCCACCATCCCCCCACCGTCCCCCCACTTCAAAGCACCACATGAACGGTTGGACTTTATTTCAGGGGTCTTTGATCGCCTGTGAGTTCCTGCTCCAGAACGCTGCTGACGTCGACCAGCGAGACGCACGAGGGCGGGGCCCCCTGCACCACGCCACGTATCTGGGACACACGGGGTGAGTCACGGTGCCCGACACACACACACACACACACACACACACACACACACACACACACACACTGTAGTGACACATGTTCCTGTCACAGGCAGGTGTGTTTGTTCCTCAAACGAGGGGCGACGCAGAACGACGGCGACGAGGACGGACAAGACCCTCTGAGCATCGCGGTGCAACAGGCCAACGCCGACATCGTCACGCTGTAGGTCGAAAAACCTTCCGCTTCGCCGCCCTCACGTCAAGGTTAACGTTGGCTTCTGTGCAGGCTGCGTCTGGCCCGGATGAACGAGGAGATGCGGGAGTCGGAGGGTCCGTTCGGGCAGCCAGGTCAATACCCCTCGTGCAGCCCCACAGAGCAGCAGTACAGGAAGTGCATTCAGGAGTTCATCTGTATCACCATAGCCGAGTGTTAGAGGAGCGTCCTCGGGCTCCAGTCCACGGGGGCTTCGTTTCTAAACCTCAGGAGTCACGTCGTCATGACGACCGTTTAATCTGCCAATCTTGAACAGGGAAATAAGAACCAAAGTTGTGCCACGTGTACGACTCGTCCAGATCCAAGTGTTAAATACTACAAACGTGTCACTTTGTACTTTTAGAATATTCTTTTATTATAGTTTTTACTTAAAATAACAAGGGATTTATTTTCCTTCGTCGCAGAGATGGAATGAAAGAACGTTGCATGTTTAAAAATGACTGATTCAAAACTGTAATTTTACTTTAACTCAAGTTTGTTCTTCATTTTTTAAAACTCTCAAAAGATAGAAATAACATAACATGTCTTCTGTTCATAGCATGTTATTCGTTAAGTTTAAGTAAAGCTTTATTTAAATTATTTCAATGCCACACAAGAGAGTCTTAACACCTCTTGTTGTAAAGATATTTTTACTTTAAATTCATGTTTAATAATCCACTTTTTTGCATTTTCTCAGAGAGACTTTTAGCATCACTTTCTAGTACATCGGAGTAATAGTACTTCACGTGTATATTACCGACTTACTTTCCACCTCTGCTTCGACGGATAATATTATAACTTTTTTAATTACACTTTGTATTTTATTAAGTTCTAAATTAAGTCTTTAAATGACACAATACACGTTCGTCTTTTGCTAATATGTGAGAAGAAAAAAAATCCAAAACGGACGTAAAGTCAAGCAAATCGAGAACATCGGCTGATTCACAGTATAAATAAAGTTTGATTCAAAACATTAATGCTCAAAACGCTCCTGCAGATGGTTTTCCCTAAAGAGTGGACGCATCCAGAGCCTTTGAGCAAGTCGTGGGTTCAACTCTGGACGACATTTGAACCGTGGTTTTATTGTAAATAGATGGTTCGTGTTGATTCTGGTGCATGGACGACCAGAAGATGTAAATACTGTAGAATAAAATCTCTATTTAATTCTGATGCACGAGCTGCGCTCTCGACTGTGAAGCAATAATACGATGATAATGTGACGTCGTAGTTGCGATTTAATCACGAAATAGTTCAACAAAAACGATGGGTTTTTTTTGTGGAAAAAATAGTTTATTTAACTGTAAATCAGTCCAAACAATTCAATATTAAACTATAGATTTTGAAAACATTTGTTCAGTTTTATTAAGGAAGTGACGGCGTTTACTTCCTGTTTGAATCACATGATGTCAAAGGTAACCAATCAGGAAAGGTGTCAATAAAGTTTTGTGATTACGTCGCAACCACGCGTTAAATGGACAATCATTTGTCAAACGTAGCATTTTTACATTACATTTGACGCAACATTTCTCTGCTGATTCAAGAGAAAAACGACACAAAAATGAACTTCCGTTCCGTTTTCAAAGCACTTTTCTTCCTGTGAACCTTCTGAGCATGTGCAGTAGACGGTGTAGCATGATCGCTGCAGGTCCGACTGTTTTTCTACGTCGTTGTACAGTGTGTGTGTGTTTGTGTGTGTTGACTGTTGTGTAGATTCTTTGACACTCGACACTTGAACTGCTGCCTGCTTCTAACATGTCTCTTGACTGTGACCTGTTCGTGAGAACAACTTGTTTTGTCTCTCAATAAACTCGTGATGAATTAACTTCTCTCGCTTCTGCTTCTTTTGCTGTTTTTCGTCTTCAACTGTTTTAACATTGAACCTGTTTTCTTCTTCTTCTTCTTCTTCTCTCTTTTAATTCATCTCTACTGGGAGTTTAACCTTCTCTCTTTCATCAAGTTTAATTCACTGCTTTTTAATGTATTTAATATTTTCCAGTAACATGAATCTTTTTTTTCTTCCTTGTGTTTGGAGAGTTTTAATAACTGTTTTATTTGCAGTAAAAAAAATGTCTTTAGAGGCAGAATCCTCAAAAGAACCAGCCATATAATCAATGATTTAAAAAACATGACCATCCACTCATGTCTGATTGATTGATTGATATTCATTCATTCTTCCCAGATATATAATAAAAAAGATTAAACTAACAAACGTTGTATTTAGAGGAATACAACACAAATATTAAAATGAAATACAATAATATTCGTGTTCTTTCACGATACTATATCGATATCCAACAGCTGATTTTAAATCATCCTTTTTTTAACCATAGTTAGTTAATGGTTTACAGATCAATAAATGTTTTTGAAAAAAAAATAATACATTTTTAAATTATTATTTACAATTACCATGCCGTTTGTTCATTTTTGTGTTGCAATTAAACTCCCAGCCTCTAGATGGCAGCAGTCATTACGTCCTCCACGGCTAAAGGAACAATGAAATCTTAACAATGACTGAGGATGAGAGGATACAATAGACTCCAGCAGCTTTTAAAGCAGATGTTTGGACATATTTTGGTTTGAAAACAAATGAAAGCAGTTACGACTTCGTCAAGAGTCATGTGTTCTGTAAATTCTGCAACACCAGAGTCAAGTACTAGACAATACTACACATATATACTTGTTACTACAGTATCATAGTACATCGTATAGTTGATCCTGTATCATGTTACGTATCAAATCGTAAGGTTCTTGACAAAAAACACTGTTAATAACGACAGTAAAATAGTATTAAAGCAAAATTAAAGACACAAAATAGATAAATAATACATATAATGAGGTTCTTTAAGCTGAGCAAAGTGACTCAGTTTCAATCTCCGACACAGACAAGGCTCTGTTTCTAATCATCAGAGTCTGGAGTCCGACTCTCAATAGACTCGAACCTCCCTTTGTTATGGCTGAGCATCCAGTAGTTGCCGTGGCGACGGCAGAAGCTTGAGAATGTTTGAAGTAGAAAAAGTAGCTTCAGCGGCGCCTCTTATTCATGAGGCTGGGAATTATTCCAACCCTTGTGTTGTGATTTCTTCTCACCATCTCTGACGATGTTCTCTCGCTCGGCAGGCGACGCCACATACCTGGACATCTTCCGAGAGTTCTCCCACATGGCGTCCAACAACCCGGAGAAGCTGAAGCGCAGGAGCGTCCACTTCAGACACTCCTTCAGGTAGCCCAGGAGGACACGCTCCAGGACCGGCTCATGCTGGACTTTCATCTCAGTCTTCACCAGAAAACAAGATGGAATATTTATTTCAGTAGTTACGGCAGTGCATTTAAACCCAGGAAATACTAGAGTACTTTTTATTTAAGTACTATACCAACAACAAGCTCAATTTAAAACGTTTTATTTTATTTTACTTCATGAAAATTACAAATCAAATGCTTTTATATTTCAAGCAAATGTTGCTGAGCTATGAATAGAAATGGCTCAAAGCAACAATGGAGATGTTTCCTGAGTTTAAATGACATCTTTAGAATGTCAGTATATTTTTGTACAGACTGGTCGAGGCGGGTCAGCTCACCAGGGGATCAAAGCAAATGTTGAGCAGGAACTTTTGATCAAAGTGACAACCATTTTGCTGTAAACGTTGAATAAAAATGTGTCAAAAACGTTGTTGTGGCATTTGTCTTGTTCACATAAACTAATACTTTCTTAGGGTTTACAAATTAATCTGATAAAATGTTGAAGTTTCAGCGGATTCTCAATGGACGAGTTGTGTTTCCTTGAATCCACCAGAGGGCGCTCTAAGAGGAAGAAATCACACCCGGATGTCCACCTGCGCCGTTACAGTCACGTGACCAAACTAGCTGACGCTCCAGCTTGAACAACATTGAAGATGAAAGCTTCCAACATGCTCATGACCCTGGCTTACTGGGACATCTGCAGGTGAGAACGTTGACTTTCTACACAACTACAGCAGCTGAGAACCATGTTGTGACTTCAACTCATATTAATGACGAAACTAGCGTTTAGTTATCCGTTTTATTGTTGAACTTTTATATTCATTAACTTTTGTCCTGAAGTTTGTTTGTAAATAAAACAATAGAACTGAGTCTTTCTCGTTCATGCATGTGTTGAATTAAAGTCACTTTCAGTGAAACTGTACTTGTTGTTGAAGCTAAAGCTAATGCTAAGAAGAACACCTGACACTGATGAGGTCAAAGGTCAGAACGTAAAATATTGTAAAAAGTCTTTCAAGGGAAAGTTTCAAACTTATCTATTTAAGGTTTAAATTTTCCTTTTGTTTACAGTTTTTACATTTTTTTTAAATCCACCCTTAAATCTGTCAAACAGTGTTTATTTAAACTAAATATTTAATTTGAACACTTGGAACATACATGTATTTACTTTCCTTTATTAAAGATTAAAACAACATATTCATTCAATATAATAACAGAATGAGACTTTTATTTATAACTTATTAAACAAAGACACACATGAAAAAAAAAGATAATATAGAAATAAAATAAATGGATTTATCTAAATTTGCTCCTAAAAATAACAAATCATGTTTTTTATGTTTTATTATTGTATTACAAAACTATTTTATTGTTAAAGAATAGTTTCTGATGTTTATCTCAGCATTTATTTTTATTAATGAATGTACACGAATGAACATATTAAAATGCACTATTTGCTTTTTGTTACGTGTCAATGCCGCTTGAGGGCGCTGTTGTTACTTAAGGTCTCGGAGATGCATTTAAACGAGACGCGAACAACAAAGTCAATCGTTTAAAGAAACGCAGACATTGATTTAATTTGAATACAAGATGTTTTATTACTTAATCCCTGCAGAAAAGATACATTTTTGTTCCCTTTAAATCCCGAAAGTGTTGATTTAAGTCTATAATTCCAGCTCAGATCTATTCATAAATACAAAGTATTCCAGAAAAATCTAAGTTTATTTTATATAGGTTTTAAGATTATAATATTGATGATTTAAATCAGTCAAACAAGTGAAGTAATTGTATAACTTTTTTTTAACTTTTATTTCTATGTACATTTTTGTATTAATTGTTAATTTGTTTGAACAAAACTGTGATAATTAATATGATAAAAGGTTTGGTAACAAAGCTCGTAAAGTTGTGTTCACGGTGTCTTAGAAACATCTACACATGAAAGTTCATGACATGTTTAATCGTTCAAGTGATGATGAAAATAAATTATTTGAATCATGAACTCCGGAGGAAAATGACAAACACTGAATATTTTCCTCCATCATTCTGAACCTTTAATGTATTTCAACTCTTCACATAGTAGAATCTGTTGTTGTTGTGTAGTTTCATTGATTGTTCTTCTCTTTAGTCTCCAGCTGGCTCAGCTCGTCCGCCCCCTGCTGGAGTTCACTGGTACTGGGTACGAAGAGAAGAAGTCCAACTGTGGAGAAGATTGTTGAACATATGTGACGAAGATTGAACCTTCAAGGTCATCATGAGATCCATCCCTTGCTAACACCACCTGTGAGTGTCTTCAGTCGTCCATGAACTCTGGTTTGGTCCTAATGTCTCTTTTCTGAACAGGTGGTGAGACTGAAGAGAAGGTGTGCGAGGACATGATGGAGAAGCAGGTGATGGACTTGAGGAACATCTAGGTGAGGATGAGCTCCTGTGACTGTTGTATTTTTGTGACATCCTATGTTCTCCACCCAGGACCTGCTGCATGGAGAACCTGAGGAGTCTTCATGCTTTTCTTCAACTTCCTGGGCGACAGGAAGTGGTTGGATGAAGAGCAAGTGTTCCTCACTTGCTCTTCATCCAACCACTTCCTGTTGGGGAGGAGGGGGCCATAGTGGGGTCCGCGGAGGGGGGAGGAGAGACCAATTTTTGATGCCATAGTTTTAGAGATTTTCCATATGCAAAATAAAAGTATAACCCCCTCCTTTTGCTCTCTTGATGTTTCGGGGGAGGACACGGCCCTACTACCCCGGATTCGCGCCCGGTCTGGTTTGCTCCAGCTCCCTGAGTGAAGGGTGGGATTCGAACCCTGAGCTTGTGAGGCTCAGAGAACCGCCAGTCGGTTGATCTCACCACTACACTAGATCACCTTCACAGCAAATATTTTGGTTTTGTTTTATTTGACCTTCACTCTCAGTCAAAAATCTAAAGACTAAAAATACAACCAGGACTTGAACCTAAGACCTTTGGTTGTCTATGCAGGGAGTCTGGCCACTACACTAGATCACCTTCACAGGAAATATTTTGGTTTTGTTTTATTTGACCTTCACTCTCAGTCAAAAATCTGAAGACTTAAAATACAACTAGGCCTTGAACCCAATACCTTTGGTTGTCTATGCAGGGAGTCTGAACACTACACTAGATCACCTTCACAGCAAATATTTTGGTTTTGTTTTATTTAACCTTCACTCTTAGTCAAAATCTCAATAATAGAATTACAGGTAGGCCTTGAACCTAAGACGTTTGGTTGTCTATGCAGGGAGTCTGACCACTACACTAGATCACCTTCACAGCAAATATTATGTTTTTGTTTTATTTGACCTTCACTCTCAGTCAAAAATCTGAAGACTAAAAATACAACCAGGCCTTGAACCCAATACCTTTGGTTGTCTATGCAGGGAGTCTGACCATTACACTAGATCACCTTCACAGCAAATGTTTTCGTTTCGTTTTATTTGACCTTCACTCTAATTCAAAATCTCAAGACTTAAGACATAGTTGGGCATTGAACCCAAGACCTCTGGATGTCAATGCATAGAGTCTGACCACTACACTAGATTACATTCACACTGATTTTTTTTTCGTTTCGTTTTATTTGACCTTCACTTTCAGCCAAAATCTCAAGACTTAAGACATAGTTGAGCATTGAACCCAAGACCTCTGGATGTCAATACAGAGAGGCTGGCCACTACACTAGAAAACCTTCAGATGGAATTTTTCGTTTTGTTTTATTTGACCTTCACTCTGTCAAAATCTCAAGACAAGAGTAACAGGTGGGTTGTGAACCCAAGACCTCTGGATGCCCATGCCAAGAGTCTGACCGCTACACCAGATCACCTTCACAGCAAATATTGTGGTTAGGATTTATTTGACCTTCACTCTGATTTAAAAATAGGTCACTGGCAGAGCAGGAGCGTCTGCGAGTGTCCTCAGTGCAGACAGAGCTTCGAACCGAGACCTGTCCTGCAGAAGAACATCCTGTTGGCCAAGCTAGTGGAGGAGCTGAAGATGAAACAAGCAGCTGAGGACCACTGCTCTGCTGGACCTGAAGATGTGGCCTGTGACGTCTGCACTGGGAGGAAGATGAAAGCCCTCAAGTCCTGTCTGGTGTGTCTGGTCTCCTACTGTCAGGAACGTCTTTAGCCTCATCTAGAATCTCTGGCCTTCAGGAGACACAAGCTGGTCCAGCCGTCCAAGCAGCTCCAGGAGATGATCTGCTCTGAACACAAGGAGGAGAAGAAGATGTTCTGTCGTTCTGATCAGCAGCTCATCTGTCATCTCTGTGCTGTGGACCAACACAAAGATCATGACATCATCTCGGCCGCAGCAGAGAAGAAGGAGAGAGAGAAAGAGATGAAGATCCAGAACAGAGAGAAGGAAGTGAAGTTGCTTCAGCAGGAGCAGGAGAACATCAGCGTCTCTGCTGATGAAGCAGTGGAGACAAGTCAGGAGACCCTCAACCAGATGATCCAGATCCTCCAGAGAACATACTCTGATGTGGAACAGCAGGTCAGATCTCTGCAGGAGACTGAAGCTGCTCGAGTCCGAGGACTTCAGGAGCAGCTGGAGCAGGAGATTTCTGAGCTGAAGAAGAAAGAAGCTGAGCTGCAGCAGCTGTTACTCACCGACAGTCACATCATCTTCCTGCAGAACTGGACCTCACTCTCAGAGGTCAGGGAAGACACAACCTCACTCTCAGAGGTCAGTGACGACACGACCTCACTCTCAGAGGTCAGTGAAGACACAACCTCACTCTCAGAGGTCAGTGAAGACACAACCTCCTCCTCGACCCTTGAGCAAACTCACCGCCGCTTTGAGGAAGTGACAGCAGACCTTCTGAGAGACAGGTGGACCAACATCTCACTGATGATCCATCCAGAGAGAGAGCAGTTCCTCACACACTCACAGGACATCACTCTGGATCCAAACACTGCAGAGTCATGGTTGATGTTGTCTGAAGGAAACAAGAAAGTGACAAACATGGGAGAACATCAGCCTCGTCCTGATCATCCAGACAGATTCAATATTTGTCCTCAGGTCTTGAGTCAAGAGTCTCTGACTGGACGTTGTTACTGAGAGGTGAAGATAAGAGGATATGGTGAAGTAGCAGTTTCATACAAGAACATCAGCAGATCAGGATATGAAAGTTTATTTGGATTAAATGACAAATCCTGGAGTTTATATTGTTACAACTCTGGTTAATCATTTAAACACAACAAGATCAACACTTCCATCTCCAGAGTTAGACCCTCCACAGTGGGGGTCTACCTGGATCACTCTGCAGGTCTTCTGTCCTTCTACAGCGTCTCTGAGACCATGACTCTCCTCCAAACAGTCCAGACCAGGTTCACTGAGCCTCTTCATGCTGGAGTCAATGTTTGGTCCTCGTGTGAGTTTGTGAAGCTGAAGTAGACGACAGTGAGATCGTGTCTCCAGGAGTGACATCATCACATGAAGCTTCAATGTTTGGATGAAAGTCTCTGAGAACGTTTGTTGTTTGTGCTGCAGTGAAGACACAGTGACGTCATGTGACTCGACTTGATCAGATTCTCTGGGATTTGATTCTCACTCACGATGACGAGTCTTCTTTAAATCTTCTCCACTGAACACGTTCATGATGGATCTGGTGTTTCTCCTTCTCTCTCAAACCTGTCAATCCTGAGAAGATAACTTTGACCTTTGAACTGATCACGTTCAATCTTGTTGATGACAAATAATTACTTACTTACTTACTTACACACACACACACACACACACACACACACACACACACACACACACACACACACACACACACAAACCTTTACAGAAAGACATCAACATGTAACAAATATGTTTTATTGTAAATGATGTTCGTCAAAGTCATTTTATTTCTCGTTGTTTTTCAATTTTATTTTCGTTTTGAGTATCAATTACTTTATGTTTCAGACGTTCGGGCTCTGTTTTCTTTTCAATTGACATATTTTGTTACTGTTTAATTCAAAATGTTTGGCATGAAAAATGATTTCTGGTGTTTGTTTTTATCTGTTTATGAATAAACATGAATGAAAATAATGAAATACTTCCTTGTTGTTACGCATCACTGCCGTTTGAGGGCGCTGTGATTACTACAGGTCTTAAATGAGAAGCGAACAAGAAAGTTGTTTATAGCAACACAAACATTGATTTAAGTTGAATACAATGTTTTTTAACCTTATAATTGGAGAAAATAAACATTTTTGTTTCCTTTAAATCCTTTAAAGTGTTTCAATATATTATTTAAAAGATCAATTAAACGTTGAAGTTTCAGAGGATTCACAATGAACGTGCGCGCGCATGTGTGCGTGTGAGAATCAACAAGAAAGTGACAAACATGGAAGAACGTCAGTCTCGTCCTCGTTTTAGTTTAAGTTTTTAAAGCATAGACTCCAGCCAACCCTGTGAGAGGTTGCAAGTTCAACTCCCATCCTTGTCTTTATTATTTGAAAGATTAACATTGAAGTTTCAGCGGATTCTCAATGGACGAGTTATGTTTCCTTACATCCACCAGAGGGCGCTCTAAGAAGAAGAAGTCACATCCGGATGTCCACCTGCGCCGTCACAGTCACGTGACCAAACCAGCTGATGCTCCAGCTTGAACAACATTGAAGATGAAAACTTCCAACATGCTCATGACCCTGGCTTACTGGGACATCTGCGGGTGAGAACGTTGACTTTCTACACAACTACAGCAGCTGAGAACCATGGATTTATCTAAAGTTGCTCCTGAAATGATCCACAGAAAACCTAGTCGAGTAATTTATAAATAATACTTTCAGTAAAATTCTTCAAATATCATGGAACTACAAAGTTATTGATGGAAAAGAAGAAACAACAACATAAACAAATGTCGACGTCTGTCAGTGAAAACAGAACTAAATACAACAAACACTTTTATAGAATAAAGAAAAGGATGTAAATAAACATAAATCATCTTGTGTATCTTTATCAATGATTGAACTGGTTTAAGTGAATATATTAATAGTTACTTAGCTACCCAGCTGCTGCCTCAGTTTTGAGATTTTGACTGAGAGTGAAGGTCAAATAGAACAAAACCAAAAAACAAAGCATAAAGGTGATCTAGTCTAGTTGTTTGACTCTGCATGAACAAACAGAGGTCATGGGTTCAAGACCCAGCTGCTACCTCAGTTTTGAGATTTTGACTGCAAGTGAAGGTCAAATAGAACAAAACCAAAGCATTAGCTGTGAAGGTGATCTAGTCTAGTGGAAGCACTCTCTGCATAGTCAACCAAAGGTATTGGGTTCAAGACCTGGCTGTATTCAGCTGCTACCTTAGTTTTGAGATTTTGACTGAGAGTGAAGGTCAAATAGAACAAAACCAAAAAATTAAGAGTGAAGGTGATCTAGTCTAGTGGTCGGACTCTCTGCATGAACAACCAGAGGTCATGGGTTCAAGACCCAGCTGCTGCCTTAGTTTTGAGATTTTGACTGCAAGTGAAGGTCAAATAGAACAAAACCAAAATTTTAGCTGTGAAGGTGATCTAGTCCAGTGGTCGGACTCTCTGCATGAACAACCAGAGGTCATGGGTTCAAGACCCAGCTGCTGCCTTAGTTTTGAGATTTTGACTGAAAGTGAAGGTCAAATAGAACAAAACCAAAAAATTAAGAGTGAAGGTGATCTAGTCTAGTGGGTGGACTCTCTGCATGAACAACCAGAGGCCATGGGTTCAAGACCCAGCTGCTGCCTTAGTTTTGAGATTTTGACTGAGAGTGAAGGTCAAATAGAACAAAACCAAAATATTTGCTGTGAAGGTGATCTAGTGTAGTGGTGAGATCAACCGACTGGCGGTTCTCTGAGCCTCACAAGCTCAGGGTTCGAATCCCACCCTTCACTCAGGGAGCTGGAGCAAACCAGACCGGGCGCGAATCCGGGGTAGTAGGGCCGTGTCCTCCCCCGAAACATCAAGAGAGCAAAAGGAGGGGGTTATACTTTTATTTTGCATATGGAAAATCTCTAAAACTATGGCATCAAAAATTGGTCTCTCCTCCCCCCTCTGCGGACCCCACTATATCCCCTCCTCACCAACAGGAAGTGGTTCCATGAAGATCAAGTGAGGGACACTTGATCTTCATGGAACCACTTCCTGTTGCCCAGGAACTTGAAGAAAAGCATGAAGTCCGAAGGTTGTCCATGCAGCAGCTTCAGATGCTCCTGTGGTGGAGAACAGAGGATGTCACAACTCTGCAGCTCAAAGGTCAAATACAACAGTCACAGAAGCTCATCCTCACCCAGATGTTCCTCAAGTCCACCACCTGCTTCTCCATCAGGTCCTCACACACCTTCTCCTCTTCAGTCTCACCACCTGTTCAGAAAAGAGACATTAGGACCAAACCAGAGTTCATGGACGACTGAAGACACTCACAGGTGGTGTTAGCGAGCCATGGATCTCATGATGACCTTCAAGGTTCAATCTTCGTCACACATCTTCAACAATCTTCTCCACAGCTGGACTTCATGTCCTCGTACTCAGTACCAGTGAACTCCAGCAGGGGCTGAGCCAGCTGGAGACTAAAGAGAAGAACAAATTACCAATTAATACAAAAATGTACATAGAAATAAAAGTAAAAAAAAGTTATAAAATTACTTCACTTGTTTGATTGATTTAAATCATTAATATTATAATTTTAAAACCTATATAAAATAAACTTAGATTTTTCTGTAATACTTTGTATTCATGAACAGATCTGAGCTGGAATTATAGACTTAAATCAACACTTTCGGGATTTAAAGGGAACAAAAATGTATCTTTTCTGCAGGGATTAAGTAATAAAACATCTTGTATTCAACTTAAATAGAAAGGCACTATATAAATAGAGATTATTATTATTATTATTATTATTAAATCAATGTCTGCGTTTCTTTAAACGATTGACTTTGTTGTTCGCTTCTCGTTTAAATGCATCTCCGAGACCTTAAGTAACAACAGCGCCCTCAAGCGGCATTGACACGTAACAAAAAGCAAATAGTGCATTTTAATATTTTCATTCGTGTACATTCATTAATAAAAATAAATGCTGAGATAAACATCAGAAACTATTCTTTAACAATAAAATAGTTTTGTAATACAATAATAAAACATAAAAAACATGATTTCTAACCGATTAATTTGTCATGTCGAAAAAAATCCATTGAAATTAATATTGAATGTAAGTAAGTAATTTGTATTTATATAGCGCATTTCCAGTGAATAAAAATAAGAATATTTCTCTTCATCTTAAACTGAAAGAGATATTATTGTTAGGGACGCATCGATCTAAAAATAATCTAAAACTCTTCAGCGTTCAATAAAATCTTCACATTTGCAAAACCTAATCAATTTGAAGCAGCGAAGACTATTATTTTGCTTTTATTTAACTTCCAGTTCATTTAAATTGTATTGTTCTAAACACCTGCATAATGTTTTTGTAATTTTTAGTTAAATAAAACAATGTTAAACTATTTCACCACGTTTAAGTACTTTCTGAACATCTTGAGTATGTTGCAACAACACCGTGATAATAATGATACCTGTAATGATTTTGATCACAATGATCGTCACATAAAGTTGTGAGACAGTTACATCCCTCTTTTAATTTTACAAAAGTATTTTTTATTTAGTTCTAAAATGTTGGTTTTGACTTAAAGATCATGATGCCTGCAATGCTTTATGTTCCTCACAATATTGTTACTTTGTTTATGAAATCTTGTTGAACACTTTCTTCTTCATTCAAATAAAAAACTGTGGTTCCATGTGGTTTTTATTTTTATTCAAAGCACGAGCAGAGTTCTCTCAAAGTTGGTAATAAAGTTGATATTTTAACACTAGTACCAGTCGATACTAAATGAATTTGGACCAGAGAAGTTGTTAATTTTTTTTTATTTACTTAAAGTATTAAATGGATTCAAAGTAAATAGAAGAAATATTTGTGATTTCCTCAAATAATTATACAGGAATTTATAATTATTTTCATGAGCAAACTTAAATGTATCCATTATTTTCAATTCAATATTATCTTTTTTTCCAAGTAGTTCTTTGTCGTTGGTCCGTTATAAATAAACATCTCATTCTGTTTAAACTAATGAGTGTGAAGACAAAATGTTCAAAATAAATATTAAGTGACCAGAGATTTTTATTTTCTTTTTTTTTTTAAATCCAGCCCTAAATCTGTCAAAGTGAACAAAAGTAAAAGTAAAACATTTTTCTTACTTTAAACCTTGAATGAGTTTGCATGAATAAAAGTTTCCCTCAAATGACCTTTAAGAATATTTAACAACATTTTCTTGAATAATATTTGACCTTCTGCATGTGAATAATGTATTGACCTTTGACCTCATCAGTGTCAGGTGCGCTCCTTAGCATTAGCTTTAGCAACGACTACAGTTGCACTGAAAGTGACTTTAATTCAACACATGCATGAACGAGAAAGACTCAGTTCTATTGTTTAACTTTACAAACAAACTTCAGGACAAAAGTTAATGAATATAAAATAGACAACATAGAATCACGACTTTTAATAAACGCTAGTTTCGTCTTTAATATGAGTTTAAGTTCACAACATGGTTCTCAGCTGCTGTAGTTGTGTAGAAAGTCAACGTTCTCACCCGCAGATGTCCCAGTAAGCCAGGGTCATGAGCATGTTGGAAGTTTTCATCTTCAATGTTGTTGAAGCTGGAGCATCAGCTAGTTTGGTCACGTGACTGCGCAGGTGTGCGCACACACCGGGCGGCCACAACATCCGGATTGTGATTTCTTAGAGCGCCCCCTAGTGGATGGAAGTTGAAGTTTAAGAATTCGTTAAACTTCAAAGTTTAATTTATATTTGAATCCATGCATTGATCAGATTAATTTGAAACTATAACAAAAATTATTAGTTTACGTGGACATTTAAGTTTGTTTGAATTATCTGTAGAACAATGAAACATGTAGTTGATCTCCTTCAACCCCAAGTAAGTAAGTTATAGTTGATTGTGAAGAGCTTTCTAGACCAGGGTCACAAATTGTTAAACAATAAAAAGCAATACACGTTTAAAAATTCCTACAAATTTGAAAACTCTACAAGACAAAAGACACACACCTCCCAGAATTAAGATCCAGACGCTCTTCTATTTATTGATCCTAGATAAAGGTTTACAATGTTACACTTTTGTTTCCACATATTGAAACAATCCCCAAATTAATGGCCAACTTTTCATTTATATATGTTTCAACTGTGTTCTATTGAGTCTATATTTAACTCTCGAACAAAATCTCACAACGACTTAAGGGACATTTCCACCAAAATTGTAGTTTATGACCTAGTTTATGACCTTAGAGAAGGTCAGGGCGTCATCGAGCGGCTCTGGACAAAAGAGTGTTGAGACTGAGGTTTCCTTAATATAATTTAATATAGTAAAGTTCTATTTATATTATATAATATAGTAAAGTTTTATAGTAAAGTAATATAATAAAGTTCTACCTACCTTGTTATTAATTTCTGCTTCTTCCTCGACATCATTGACAGTCTTTACTGTGTTAATGTCTAATGTTGAAAAAAAATACATGCATTGGATGATTCGAGTTGAACTGGGAGATTCTGTGACACGTCTGTAACACTATTGTTGTCATGAAGTTGTAAATACACATATAAAAATAACGTCTAAATCCTAATAAACAAGGAGTAGATTGAAGGAGATCTCCATTCAACTTTGAGTAACTATTTCCATCCACCAGAGGGCGCGCTAAGAAACTACACTTCGGATGTTGTGGCCGCCCGGTGTGTGCGCACACCTGCGCAGTCACGTGACCAAACTAGCTGATGCTCCAGCTTGAACCACATTGAAGATGAAAACCCCTGAGTTATCTATCATAACCTCAGGTTCTACGAGTTGGTGCGAAGCCCTCTAACAGCTTCGCTATTGGTTTACCCCGAGGCACCGCCTCGTCTCTGAGAAAGCTTAATGAACTCGCCACCCAGCAGGGGGCAGTCCACTTCCTATAAAGGCGGGAAGCACCCGCCGCACTTTCTCCAACTGAAAACTCAGCGAGAAGGGCGGCCGCTGGGCGACGAGGTTGGAGGGCTTCGCACCAACTCGTAGAACCTGAGGTTATGATAGATAACTCAGGGGTTCTACGTCATTGGTGCTCCGCCCTCCAACGGCTTCGCTATTGGTTTACCCAAAAGGCGAAGCCTGACGGGATAAATGTACCCCCAGCTGGACGCCGCTCCTGGAGCAGCATCGCTAGGGCCCCGCCGGCCCAGGGTCCAAACCCACTTGAGCCGTAGGCCCTGAGGGGGGCACAGCAGCGCTCAAAACAGTATGAGCTACTGATCCCGCCGTTACGTCGAGGAGATAGGCCTTAGCGAAGGTAGACGTGGACGCCCAAGAGGCAGCTGAGCAGATATCCTCTGCTGCCACACCCCGCAAAAGAGCCACTGAGGCTGCCACGCCACGGGTGGAATGTGCCCTCAGACCGCTAGGAGCGGATCCACCCGCTGCTCGGTAGGCCCGGATAATGGCCGATCTCACCCAATGAGAGAACCTCTGGGGGGAGACCGCCTCTCCCCGCCGGCATCTACCGTGGCAGACAAAAAGGGCATCAGAGCGCCTAAACTCGGCCACCCGCCGCAAGTAACAGGCCAACGCCCTCACTGGACACAACAGGTGGAGACGTTCCTGACCCGGGTCCGAGTGAGGCGGCGGGTGAAAGGCCCGCAGCGTGAAGGTCGTCGCCCGGAACAAGGAACTCAGAATCTTCGGGCGGAACGCTGGGTTAGGACGCAAAGACACCGAAGACTCCTCGACGCCAAAGGAAAGACACTCAGGGCTAATGGAGAGGGCACAAAGCTCACTTGCTCTCTTCGTGGTTGTTAGTGCCAGAAGGAGCGATACCTTGAAAGACAAGACATCCAGTGGGACTTGGTCAAGAGGCTCGAAGGTCGGGCCTGTGAGAGAGTCCAGTACCAACTGGAGATCCCACTGAGGGCTGGAAGGCCTTGCAGGAGGTCGAAGCCTGCAGGCACCCCGCAGGAAACGCGCCACCAAGTGGTGGGCGCGAACCGAAGCACCCTCAAAACCGACATGCCTCGTCGCTATGGCTGATGCGAACACTCTCAGTGTCGCCACAGTCCGCCCGTTATCCAGCAAATGTTGCAGGAAAGACAGGATAGCGGAGACCAAACAAGAGCTGGGGTCCAAGGACCTGTCTGAACACCAGCGGGAGAAAATCCCCCACTTTGAGGCATAAAGCCTGCGTGTTGACGGGGCCCGGGCGTTCTCCAGCGTGTGGAGAACGTCCGGGTCCAAAGTCCCGATCAGCTCGTCCCGTGCAGGAGCCACACCTTGAGAGGCCGGCCCAGCACCGGGGGCGCTGTCAGAGTCCCCCCGCCTGACACAGGGCAGCGGGGCCCCAAGGGATGGCCCCCGAGGCCCCGACCGCCATGCGCACCAGCTCTGGGAACCAGAGCGCCCCCGGGGAGTCTGGTGCCACTAGAATTAACCTCAGCCCCCCCCACCTCGTCCTCCGAATCAAGGGGAGAAGGAGCCGCGGAGGAGGGAAGGCGAACAGCAGACCGACCGGCCACCTCGAATGCGCTAAAGAGTCCACGCCTAGTGGGGGGCAATCCGAAGAGGGCATTTGAAGTTCTCCTTGCTGGCGAAGAGGTCTGCAACCGGGTGACCGAATCGAGACCAGATCTCGCTTGCCACTGCCTCGGACAGACCCCATTCGTCCTGGACGGCCCCCCTCGACAGTCTGTCCGCTACTGCATTCAGCTCGCCCGGTACGTGCTGGGCTCTGAGCGAAAGCAGGTGACAGTCCGGCCACAGCCAAATCTTCCTTGCCACACTCAGAAGGGCTGGGGATCTGACTCCACCTTGGCGATTTACGTACGCCACGGCGGTGGAGCTGTCTGATAGTACTAGGACGTTGGACCGTGACAGTTGGGGAGAGAGGTGAAGCAGGACATTGTGAATCGCCTTCAGCTCTAGCCAGTTTATGTGTCTGAGCACCGGACTGCTCCAGACCCCACTGGCGTAGGCCTGACCCGAGGTGCCTCCCCAACCTGTCAGAGAAGTGTCTGTAAACACTTGAGTGTAACGAAGGACGCAACCCAATGGAACTCTCCGCCTGAGGTTGGCGTGAGAGTTCCAAAACTGGATGTCCTGCAAAACCCGAGCGGGAAGGCGCACTTTCCGACCTCTTTCCTGCTTGAGGTCTAGCTTGAGACGACCAAACCATCTCTGAAGCTCCCTCATGTGCAGCAAGCCCAGCCGAACAACCGTGTGGGCTGCCGCCATGAGCCCCAGGAGGGACATAACAGTGCCTGCTGTTGTCACGTGACACCGAGCTTCCAGCAACTGTGTTGTCAGTCGGAGAATGGGCTGGATACACACGTCCGGGAGGCGCGCGTATCCTTCCTCCGAGTTCAACAGTACCCCCAGGTAAACTAACTGTTGAACTGGAGTCAGAGCGCTCTTGCTGAGGTTCACTGTGAACCCCAGGGTGGCAATATGGCTCAACACCTTCTGTGTGTGAGCGTAACTTTCTGCCTCTGACCTGGCAAGGATCAACCAGTCGTCCAGATAGGTCAAGATCCTTACCCCACTCACTCTCAAAGGCTCCACTGCCGCTTCCACACACTTGGTGAAGGTCCTGGGTGCCAGAGAGTAGCCGAACGGGAGTCGAGTGTATTGAAACACCCGACCCTCGAGGGCGAAACGCAAGTACTTTCGATGTCTCTTGACTATTGGTATGTGAAAGTACGCGTCGGTCAGGTCGATAGATGTCATCCAATCTCCTGGACATACACCTGAACGGGCGGGTAGCTATGAACTTGTTCAAATAGCTGAGGTCCAGAATGGGCCTCCAACCCCCGGTCTTCTTCGCCACGAGGAAGTACCGGGAGTAAAACCCTGTCATCATCTCGGCTGCAGGGACCAGTTCTACGACCTCCTTCTGCAGCAGAGTAGACACCTCGTTTCTCAAACAGGATAATTTCTCCTGCTCCGCCATACGCGTCCAGAGAATCCCTGAAAAACGCGGGGGTTGACGGGCAAACTGTAGCGCATAGCCCCGCCTGATTACTCCCCCCAGCCAAGTGGGTCTTATAAGTAAAACCAGGCGACTCCAAGCCGAATAATGTTCTGTCAGAACCGCAGCCCTGGCGAACCTTGGGTAGTCCTCCGGCCCGCCCCCCAAGGACGGGCCGTAGACGAAAGGGCATCACACAAGCCGCGTCTCTATCTCTTGAATCCACAGAGCATGTACTCGAGTTGGATTCACTAGAACCCCCACTCTCATACATAAAAGCCGGCTCTGTGGGAGAAGCGCGCAAGTGCGCGTGAGACACCTCAGATGCGCGTCGTGCGTGTTCCCTTCCCCCCCCGGAAGTCTTCCCAACTCCCTGAGCACTTCTTAGTGTCACCGGAGCTGACAAAACCCGCGATGTGGAGGAATGCGCTGGAGAATTAACCCGGAGCTGAAGTGAGTTAGGTCGCGCGCGCGTCGGCACCGCATCACTCACCCGGTCCCGTACATTCTCCAGCCCCGCTGGCGGTCCCGATCTGTTCGTCACTCGTGAGATCCGACCGCCACGCACCTCTCCAGTTGATCGACCAGACGGGACGGAAGTTCCTCGCCCTCGCCTGGTCTCAGAACGGCGAGAAAACTCGCGCGTAAAAACACCAGGTTGCGTCAGTTCCATGACACTTCTCCGCCGCCAAACGTGACGTCCTCCACGGTGCCAGTGTTTGTAGACAGCGCTGTGGGAAAAGGAACAACCTCCGGTCAACATAGACATGTCCGGACTAGTTCCACTCACCTCATCAGCTGTCACGCTCTGTCGGGCACGAGCGCTGGTCGACGCGGAAGTAAACACAGCTGACTCAGCCGGTCTCGCGGACCTCTGCTCGTCTGTAAACAAAACACATGGCCACAGTCGAGCTCCCGGGTCGAGGGCGGCACGTACCGTATCCGAGGGCTCCGGGACACCGCGCCGCCAGTCCACCCCGTCCACACGGCAATAGGGTCCGTAGGATCCTACGGGAGGCCCTGAAGCCATGGGAGAGGCAGACCCTCGCCGCGCGTAGCCCCAGATCTCGTCCAGATCTCAAGCCGTTGGAGGGCGGAGCACCAATGACGTAGAACATCCAACATGCTCATGACCCTGGCTTACTGGGACATCTGCGGGTGAGAACGTTGACTTTCTACACAACTACAGCAGCTGAGAACCATGGATTTATCTAAAGTTGCTCCTGAAATGATTCACAGAAAACATAGTCGAGTAATTTATAAATAATACTTTCAGTAAAATTCTTCAAATATCATGGAACTACAAAGTTATTGATGGAAAAGAAGAAACAACAACATAAACAAATGTCGACGTCTGTCAGTGAAAACAGAACTAAATACAACAAACACTTTTATAGAATAAAGAAAAGGATGTAAATAAACATAAATCATCTTGTGTATCTTTATCAATGATTGAACTGGTTTAAGTGAATATATTAATAGTTACTTAGTTTGAACTGTGATGATTAATATGATCAAAGGTAACAAACATGTTAAAGTTAACATCTTAGAAACATGTGAACATGAAAGTTCTCGTTGAATCATGTGATGATGAAAATACTTTGAATCATGAACTTGTTACGATAACAAAGTAACAAACACTGAAGTATTTTCCTCCATCATTCTCAACCTTCAGTGTTCAGCAGACTTTCTTTCAAACGTATTTTTTCCACAAATAACCTTTATATTTTGTCACGCCAATCGTTATTTGTTTTTACATTTTAATCATATTTAAATGTAGCACAAGACTTGTCTCCTTTCTGTGATGATGAAAAAGAATTCAAACTAACAGTTTATATTTGTTAATTTTAAACATGTCTGACATGAATCACACTATTGTAAATGAGTGCTCTGGTGTAAATGTTTATATTTTACATACACGGTTATTAACCGAGGCGAGAAATGGATTATTTAAATGTTAAAACATCTTCAGATGAAGTTTAACGAGAATAAAAGTGTTCATCAGTAACTTTGCGTCATTAGAATGTGTCTCACCTGCACGGGTTTGAATGTATTCTTATTATATTCGTGAGATAAAGGTAATTAACAAATAGTCATCACGTGATGTTGTATTAAACACGTGTGTTTTAAGGATGTTTCCTCGATCACGTGATCATGAGGAAAACAAGTATTTGTTGCGCTTTTAATTGGAAGTTTGACGGAACTGACGTCATGTTTCTGTGACTCTAGAAGAACGTGAAGCGATCAAACGCGCATTATTTTGTTCGATATATTATTAAAAAAACAAGCTTTTAATTCTATATCATTTTTCTGAATTGCGTAAAATGACTGTCGGGAAGTCTGAACGTTTTGCTCTTTTTATTCTCGATTCATATGAACTTTACGTCTTCATTATTTTTCTTATATCAAGCGATCTGCTTCGCGATCGGTCGGTAGATGTCATGTCTTAAAGCGACAGATGCAGGAAGTAATGAAGTTCGAAAATAGAACATTCATTGATGATTTCCCACTGGTTGAAAATCACTGACTTATGCAGTACCTCCATATCAAGTTACTACACTCATTAGTTCTTTTAATTTCTTCTATACATTTTCAAAATCACCATTTTTGGGCGATATTTCACATACATTTATGTAAAACCATCACAATTGTAATTACAAAATATATGTGAAATATTGCATGAAAATAGTGATTTCAAAAATAAATGTAAAAAACTAATGAGTGTTAACATATATATGGAGGCCCTTCTTTAGTCACGTGAACATGGAGTTATTAAGAAGTCAACCCTTTTTCGGTGTTCGTCTATTGGAGGACGGTCCCTTATACGCCGCCTGCATAGAGTATTTTCTCAGGACAATATTTAGAAATATTCAGGTTCAAACGCTTGAAGTCAATTCAGCAGGTGATTCTGGTTAGAAAGAGGTAAGATTTGTAATTCAACACCTTAGCGAGTTATTAACGCGCAAAGATCGAATCTGTCAATATCGAGTCAACTTTACAAATAACATTGATGCGCAACAACAAGTTTATTATTTCCATTCGTTGTTTTTCGTTATCCTTTTAGTAACTTACTTTACGTAAGCAAAAAATTATAGACTCAAATAATATTGCCTTAAGTTAAATTTGCTAAGTAACTAACATAAATAAAGATTTAGATTTTCTTTCTCGTTTTTATTTCTGGGTGTAATAAAGGTTTTCTGATTCTGATACAATACCATCAATTGATCATTTTACATTCAAAGAGTGGAAACATTTCTTCCTCATAGTAAACCAACAGTTCGCAGCCTTCAAGTATAATAAACATTTGTAGATTTATTGACACATGTTCTTTACTATCACTGTTGGAATCAATAATAGTTGTTGATCATCTTAATTATTTGCGCAATGATAACAGTGTTGAGAGCAGACGGTAAAAATGTAAACATTCATCTTTCAAATGTGGTTACAGGTTATTAAAGATTAAATCAAGAGATGATTATTTAGAACTAACTTTGAAATTCACACGTATTTCTTTGTGAGGATAAGATGGTTTTTAAATGTGAACTTAAGAATTATTATCAGAGTATTTTTGTAATATGCATTTAAATGCTTGAACTTTTTTATTTATTATAAAGATACGAGTCAAATAAAAGTAAATGTATCATCTTCTCTGCTATAAAACTACTTTACTTTATTTATGCAAGTAAGTTACTTGGTTTGTTACCTTTAAACCTCTTATATTGAGTCTGTAATTTTAAGATTACGTTGCTTACATAAATATACTCACCATTAAGGTGTAAAGTAAAAGGAGAGTCAACTTTTTAAGCCGCCGGCATAACCCCCTCCTTCAGCCTCTTGAAATTCCGGGGGGAGGACACAGACCCTCCCCCCTGGCTCTCACCCCCGGTGTGATTTGATCCAGATCCCCGGCGACGGGCGAGAATTGAAGCATTACGCGCACTTAAGGGTTGTTCATCTCACCACTACACCAGATCACCTTCACAGCAAATCTTTTCGTTTCGTTCTATTTGACCTACAAAAACCTGGTCAAAATCTCAAGACAAGAGTAACAGGTGGGTTTTGAACCCAAGACCTCTGGATGTCCACACAGAGAGTGCTACCACTGCACTACAGCTCGACTCTGTTTGAGTTCGTTTGGACGCCTTTGACCTTCACCCTGGTAAATCTGAGCATTCAAAGGGTCTCTTGATCAGTTGAACTTATGTCTGATAGTAGCTCAGTCAGTTGAGCACTGGGTTAGTAACTGAGTGGTTGTCGGTTAAATTCCCACACGGTCATGTTGCTACAGTCACTGGTTCTTTTAAAGCAGGAGGATCGACCTGAGGTTCAAAGAGTCTCTGGATCTCACGGACTCATGTGTGTTGATGGCTCAGTGGGTTCAACACCTGGTTACTGACACAAGGATCAACGGTTAGAGTCCCAGTGCTACAGGGTCAGTGATCTGGTGCTGCTGGAGAGGGGTCAACCCCCCCATAGAGTTTGTTAAAAAAGATTACATTTAATGATAAATGTAGGTGGGAAGGTAAACGTGGTAAAATATTTGTCCTCAGATGTCTCTTGAAAGTATGCAATTATTAAATAGATGTAGACAATTAGATTATTCAGAGATAAATGGTACACGACCCCTCGGTCAGTAACCAGGTTAATCTTTTGTTCAATTCTTTTTTATTAGCACAAGCTCAAGTTAACAACACTGGCAAGAGTTATAAAAGTGTCTTACATGTCTGACTTACATGAAGTTGACCTACTAAGGTATCCTTAAGTTTTATGAAATGGTTTAAAAAATGTTAATTTTCTAAAGGTATCATGTTTAAAAACATCTTGAACACGGATTATACTTTTATTTTGCAGCTGAACAAGTGGCTTAAAAATGTCTGACTCCTCAGGTTCTCCATGCAACAGGTTCAGATGCTCCTGTGGAGGAGAACAGAGGATGTCATAAGTCTACAGGTCAAGTCCATGACCTGCTTCTCCATCATGTCCTCGCTCACCTTCTCCTGCTCAGGAAGGAGACATTAGGACCAAACCAGAGTTGATGGACGACTGAAGACACTCACACAGGTGGTGTTAGCGAGCCATGGATCTCATGACGACCTTGAACGTTTAATCTCCGTCACATATGTTCCACGATCTTCTCAAGAGCTGGACTTCTGCTCTTCGTACCCACTACCAGTGACCTCCAGCAGGGGGCGGACGAGCTGAGCCAGCTGGAGACTAAAGAGAAGAAATTAGTGAAACTACACGTTTACACGACAACAGAATATAATAAGTGAAGTTTCTAAGACACAACTTTAAGATGTTTGTTACCAAACCTTTGATCATGTTATCCAAGTTTTGTCCTCAAAAACAAGATATTTATTTAAACGAGGGAAACAAAAAAACATGGACCAAAAACATCTTGTATTCAACTTAAATGTGTTTCTAGAGTTTGTTGTTCACTTTTCATTTAAATGCTGCTCCGAGGCCTTTAACAACGACAGCGCCCTCAAACGGCATTGACACGTAACAACAAGGAAGTATTTCAATAGTAATTTAGACGACGCCTGTCATCACTAGAATCTGCTTTAATTCACTAAACAGTGAGTTTAATACAGGTTAAATAAATAAAAATTATATATATATATATGACACAAGTTTAGGTCGTAACAATGTTAAACACTTTAATGTTTAATGGATCAAATGATCCAAATTTCAGGATCACGACAGAAAACTAAATCAGTTTATTGGATTTGTTTACATCACTTTTGTTTTAATATATGTTATTTTATTCACCACCTCTCTCCCCCCCAACATGCCCTACTGCCTCAGCTGGGCCGCTCGTTGGACTCGGTGGAGGAGGTGGGAGAGAGGAGGACACTCTCCAGACTATCCTCCATCAGGGACAACACTCTCCACCCACTGCACCTGACCGTGGAGGAGCAGCTCCTTCAGTGGCTCAGGCCCCCCAGTGTAGGAGCGTTATAGAAGGTCCTTCATCCCAACTGGTGTCAGGATATTTAACTCTCTACTTTAAATATCCTGATGCTAATCCGTAGTGTTTTTCTTCTCGTGTGTTTTATTTTATTTATTTTTTTTATATTTTATTTTGTTAATAGTGTTAAATTTCTAATATTGTAAATAATTTGTATATTTTTAAGATCGTTTTATTTTTTTTATTATCTCTTTTATTATTTCTTTTTTCCTTGCACTTTATTTTTTTTCAACTGTGCTGTTGTAAAAGTGTGTTTCCCCTCTGGGGATCAATGTCAAAAGAGACAAATGTAATAAATATATTTAATTAATCAATTCATGTACATTTATATCAAACCTGCTATTCCCTGCATGATGGGATCAGAGACACTAGAATTCTACTGTCTCTGCACGTTTTAGATTTACAACACATGAACATACAGTAGATCTGGATCAATTATTAAGGTCATGTATGTAATTAATCATTTTTCTACTTAATGACGACATCATTAATAGTGTGAACTGCAGTCACACTACAAGTTTATGTCCATAATCCTTAGATATTCTCTCGAAATGAGAACAATTTAACAGAAGAGTTTAACATTACCTTGGCTGTAGTCATGCTCTGTAGACAGAAGCTTCACCTGCACAGGTGATCTCATTAGCTCGTCCTCTCTCTCCACCTGCACCCAAAGCAACTTGTACTCTCTGCTGCCCTCTAGTGCTACTAAGACTTAACAGTGTGGGTCATTCTTTTTTTCCAAGTGTCCCCATTTTGTCTCAAACATCGATATAACTAATATTTAACACCAATTGGTGAATAGCAAACATTTATGCTTCATTACAGTTGAAACAATTGTTCTCTGGTAACAAATATTTATCATTAAACATGTGTGTTCATGTATGATCCATGGCACTCGTCATGATGGACAAATATGATGGAAAAACATTATATTAGTGTCAGTACAGAACACGATGTTGGAAATCAACGATGCATTTGCGCATGCGTTGTCCACCTACATGGAGGTTTATAACAGTCAAAGTCACGACGACAACCGCAACTATAAAAAAAAAACTTGCGCTTTTGTGAAGGTGTTACGGTAGGAGGAGAGCAGTCAGACGCAGAAGAATCTACGAAACTATGACTGATAGCAGCTGGAAGGAGCAGAGGTACATGTTGTTGTTTATTAAAGTCTCTTTTCATTTTATTGACATCGGTAAATGTAACGCTGAGTTTAAGTGAAGGTATCAAGACCTGTCGCCCTTCCCAGCTATCTTCTAAATAAATAAGATATAAACGAGATTTATGCTTCATTTATCTCTGTAGAGAAATTCACAAAATGATGTTTCCTTGTTTGTGATTATTTATTCTTCTATATCTCCCTAAAGCCTGACGTTAAAAACGTTGAATTAAAATAGATCGTATTTTTTTTAATAACTTATGATTTTTTAAATAACATGATTAATAATACGTCGTATTAATACGACTTGAATTTGATTTTCTCCGCTTAAACATCACTGATGTTTGAATAAACATTCTTGTTGTTTTGGTTTTACTGTAGTAATGATAGATTTGAACTCTGCAGCAAAAACGGGTCGCAAACATGTGTTGGTGCAGGAGGAGGTTTATATAAAAAAATTGTATTCAGTTGTTGTATTATGTTC
This sequence comes from Callionymus lyra, assembly GCF_982586985.1. Classification (NCBI taxonomy): domain Eukaryota; kingdom Metazoa; phylum Chordata; class Actinopteri; order Syngnathiformes; family Callionymidae; genus Callionymus; species Callionymus lyra. The sequence goes on along the minus strand of NC_141836.1, from coordinate 7,943,683 downwards.
CAGCGCGAGCAGACAGCTGAGAGGAGGTTTGTAAAACTTCATTTATTCTTGTGTTAAATACTTTAAAAGTATTGTTGAACTCTGTGGGTTTAAATGTGAAACTTGAGACCAAGTTTAGTCGAATAAAGGTTTATGTATCATGTGCGTGTGCGTGTGCGTGTGTTTCAGTTGAGCCACCCGTGAGGAGCCGCAACTCATACATGCGTTTCTTTTGACAATAAATAAAGAAAATAAACACAACACAGGGAAAGTCAAACGAGTATAAGGACCAGGAGTCGATACACAATACTGTACTTGGTCAGTACAGATGTTTTTTATTAACCATCATCAAAATAATAATAATAACTTGAGCTATTTTTGGAAAAACAAGTGTTTTATCCATTTTTATTAATGTGTTGATAATTTAAAAATAACAGAAAGGAAACGAAGAAAATAACAAAGTTTGATAATTACAAATAATTCTTTGGAAAAAATATGGCGCGTGAAAAGAGGAACAAACTTAGATCACGTGCACAATCAAGAGATTCTTAGAAACGGGTGTGGCTACAATATGTAGAGTGACACCGTCTCTTTCAGTCATGGTGACTAAACCACTCTTTCAATTCTAACTTTGCTTAAAGTCTTGGGAAACGAACGTTGAAATAAAACAGTAGCAAACAAAATAAACAGAAACCATTTCCGGAACGCAACGTTATATGTGAAATTATGAAATGAAATATAAATAAAGCTCTGACGAGGACGCCCAAGCGTGTCACTACCGTAATACTGTGTATAGAAGCGCTTCAAACTTTAAGCGGGGAGAAGAACCCCATGTTTTTAAGTTAAATCTTCTAGGCCAAATCACAAATACAACACCATTTTATACCATACCAAGATTATTAGTAGAACGTGAATCAATGCAAATATAGTTTATCTGTGTGAAGAATTCTAAAAACATACAGACTCCTCACATTATTTTTCAACTAAAAGCGAATACAGTCGTAGCTCTGCAATCAAACTGTCTCCTTTGTTTCCTCAGATAGTAGATGGTGGATCTCTCCTCCTGGGACCTGACTGGAATGTTTTAAGATGATGTGGAGAACAGTGGTGATGCTGATGCTGGTGAGATAACAATTATCTACTTGTTAACAATACGTGTTGCTGCTGCAGTTGTTTCAAAGTTTGATTCTTTGCATGTTTAGTAGAAGACATTTTTTTCTCAGTGTCAACATTGTATCGTATTGTCCCATCACAAGTGGTCACTGCCCTAACAATGTTTCAACATATTTACATGGATTGTTGTTTTTTTGCACTGTTTTGTTGCATATTTTAAATTGGTTCTCTTTAAATCAGGAGTTTATTCAGTGAACCCCTCTTTGGTAAGTCCTGATCACTGTAGACCAGCTCTCGAAGGAAGTCTGACGGCCTTGTCACGGAAGGTGGAATTCAAACCTATTATTGATCTACGGGCAAAACCTACGGACAATATCCACAAGCATTAATATAGTAAAAAAAAACGGTAACAGATAAAAAGACGAATCTGCCAGGAATGACCTCTTGAAATGAAATTGTGCTCATCTACTCTCACTTTGTAAATATGTTGAGACTGATGAAGATGGTTCATAATTGTTTTGTTTATACAGTTGTTTTCTACTATAACGGAGGTAAACACACTCATCTGTCACTACACTGAATATGTGTATAGGACAGAAGAAGAAGAAGAATGTTGTCCAAAGTGTATCCCGGGTAAGATCCGGTCTTGGTCCTTGACTTTGTTTGAGGTTCAGACTTACAACTATGAATAAACAAACATGTTGACAGTGGTCAATTATTTTGTCTAACAGGTCACAAAATAAGAGTTGATTGCACAGAATTTCAAGCTACGTCCTGTATTTCCTGTGATGATGGAACTTACATGAACAAATATAACGGAGAGAAACATTGTTTCAAGTGTCTGGTCTGTACTGAAGGTAAAGTTTGTTCTTTACTAGAATGATGAGTTGGTCAGTATGTAGATGTGATGTAGAATTTGTTATTGACTAACAGGACTGAGAGAGATCAGATCCTGTACCTTCACAGCAAACACCAAGTGTGAACCTCTGGAGGGTTTTTTCTGTGTGGACGGCTCAGTGGACACATGTGTGGCAGCACAGCAACACTCCACATGTGAACCAGGACAGTTCATCATCAGAGCAGGTGAGTTTCACATCCAACATGTGAAACGCAAGAGTGCAGAAACTATAAGACACACACAATGTTCTTCACAGGAACGTCCTCCACAGACACTGAGTGTGGAACCTGCAGTGAAGGAACATTTTCAAATGGAACGTTCACGTCATGTCAGGATCACAAACAGTGAGTGAAGCTTCACAAATGTTTGCTCCAGATGTTTTCTTCTAAACTGTCTCCACTTGTCTTTGTAGATGTTCAACATATCTACGAGAAGGAACTATTTCTTCTGACTCTGTATGTCAAGAAGGTTTGACACCAGGAGAAGAGGCTGGAATTATTGTTTCTGTGATTATGATCGTTCTACTGATATGTTCTGTAGTTTGGTTTATAAAAAGAAAAAGAGGTAAAAGTCCATGAAATCACATTTGTACATTGATTTATGAACATCTGGGCAGGTTTGTTTTAATTATTTTCTTCTTAACCAGACAAAAAACACCACAGAAGAAGAAAGGAGGTATGTAAGAATTGATTTTTCTTTTCAGTATTTTTACTCATTAAAATTATTTTATTACAGTGCACTTGTTACCTAAGTTTAAATACGTTTAATTCATAATGAATCCGATTCTAGTCTGAATCTTGTTTAATAACATTTGACTCTATTTAGGAAATTGGAAATTTGGAAAAACTAATGCAGAAAGAGCCGCACCAGCTGGTGAAAGAGCCGGACCGGCTGAACAGTTGATATTTTAAAAAATGCTGCGAAATGGACACGAGGATATTAAAGTAGATTCTGTGTAATTGAAAAGAATGTATCTCTTTAATACAATATGTAACATATTTAATAAATTCTGTTCAGTGAACATAACATTTCTGGCTTTTTTTCCTTTGCCTGTGTGTGTATCTTAGTCTGTGATATAAAAAACATCCAGATTCTGTCAAACCTTTCATTAATCTCATGAATGGCTGATCATTTAAACATCAGCCAGGTTTCCTTTTCGCCTGAGCTTCTTAACTGGGGAAATGTAAGTGTAAAATATTGTTTTTGTTCACCGTTATACAAGATCCACTCAGTATAAACAGTTTTAAAGATAATTTTAGTAAAAAGTAAAATAGGCTCCAAACTCTTTGATTTAGTCTTAATGTGAAGAGAAACATATCTTCAATTAATCAATTCATAACAACCCTGCGATTCCCTTCATGCTGGGATCAGAAACAGTAGAATTCTACGTGTGGCCAGAGATATAGTTTTCAAACGAACATTCATTTTTCTCAAGTACATTGAAGTGATACTGCTGAATGTCTTGCTATACAAGAGCACATTTAGACTCATCTAGTAGTTCATAGAATAAAAAGGTCAACAGTCAAATGTGTGATCAAATCCACTTTTATTGGTTCTCTGTGAACTAAAGAGCGACTGCTTTACTTGGCGTGGATGGCCTTCCAGCGGGACAGAGGTCCTCTGTTGGGGATGTACTTCACTCCACAGCCGTCAGGAATGAGGCGCTTCTCTGCCATCATTTCGTCAAAGTCTTCTGCGTTGAACTTGGTGAAGCCGTACTTCTTGGAGATGTGGATCTACACAAAACAATTTGACCGTGATTCAGCAGAACTCATTTTCATAGAACAAGATCCAACATTGTTAAACAGTGATTTAGCAGATAGAGATACACGTGTATCCTAACATAGGAACTTAATGCACTGGTGACTAAAAAGATACATTTAAATAGTCAAATAGTTTAGATAAACCATTTGTATCAGTGGTCCCTTAAAGCACTCAGCACCACACAGCTGAGGACATACACAGCCACAGAGTCAATGTCTGCAGCCTTTGCACACCAGAGCCACACAGCAGCAGAACTGGTCGGCTTAATAGACTGCAGGAAAATTAATTTACAAATTCCATTTGCCATACATTTTAGATTTACAATACATGAATGTAGATCAATTATGAAGGTCATACATGTGTGATTTATCATTTTAAAACTTAATGGCGACCTCATTAAAAGTGAACTGCAGTCACACTACAAGTTTATACGTCAAATCTTTAGACATTCCTTCCAAATGTGAACAATTTAACAGAAGAGTTTAACATTGGTCTGCCTGGAAATAAGCTTTCACACAAGGTAACTCATTCTAAAAACTGAAGGTGTTTAATGCAAGTTTGTTACATACCTGCAGAAGCAGGACTTGGGGTAGAGCTTGTTCTTGCAGTATCTGTAGCTGCGAAAAAGAAACATATTTAAGATGAACTGGAAGACTTGGTGAAACTAGCAAGAAACCAAATTACAAAACAAAACCATTAACAGATGCATATTTGCTAGAGTAAACTACATGCTTATAAACAATTACACATTGTCTAAACATGTCTGATGATCAACTACACAAAACTAAGACTATAGAACCAATTAGCAATATATTGATAACAGCATTCCACCGGTGATATGCATCAATGCAATGGTTCACGAGACGTCATCGATCCATCACTACTAAATACACCAGTGGTGTCTCTTTATGTAGACAGAAGCTTCACCTGCACAGGTGATCTCATTAGATATACCTCTCTCTCCACCTGCACCCAAAGCAACTTGTTCTCTCTGCTGCCCTCTAGTGCTACTAAGACTTAACAGTGTGGGTCATTCTTTTTTTCCAAGTGTCCCCATTTTGTCTCAAACATCAATATAACTAATATTTAACACCAATTGGTAAATAGCAAACATTTATGCTTCATTACAGTTGAAACAATTGTTCTCTGGTAACAAATATTTATCATTAAACATGTGTGTTCATGTATGATCCATGGCACTCGTCATGATGGACAAATATGATGGAAAAACATTATATTAGTGTCAGTAAAGACACGATGTTGGAAATCAACGATGCATTTGTGCATGTGCGTCGCATTTAACAACACAACTTTATTTATATAACCGAGAATGTAACTCTTCTCTCTTCTGGTCCAGGTAGTTGAAGGTTTTAACGTTTCTTTCCTGAATTCACCATCTCAAAGGATCAACGTCTCATCACCAGACACATGATTTATAATCATAGAAAGTAAATAAATAAAAAAATAGATAAATTAACAGATGTACCAAATGTTGTGATAAGAGGCCGTGTGTAAGTGTGTGTGCATGGACGACAAATATCATCCAGCTCACCTTACTAGAAGATCATTAACATTTATTACAAACTGACAACTTATTGATTGGACAACGTTTTATTAGAGTCAAAGGTCCAAATAAAAAAGGAAGTTCAAAAACAGAAATATATAACAGTTTAATCCTTTGAACTTTCTTTCTCTTCTCTCCAGATGTTCCTTGTTGACAGATGTTTTAAACTAGAGATCATGAATTATTTCTGGATAAAGTCCTCAAAACATGACGAGTGGATTTCTTTCGATTCTTCTTTTACTGGTGAGTTTTGTTTTTATATGATAACATTTTTACTGTGAGATTATTTGTAGTAAATCATTTAGTGTGATCTTCAACCAGAATAGTTACTGTGTGTGTGATTCTATAACATGTTCTTAATATGAAGGTATTTTGTTGAAGGTAAAACCAGGAATCAGTCCTTTATCTTGTTAACACTGTGAAGTATAATGAAAAGTATGCCAACAGAATAATACGATATAAAGACGGACAAATATTAAACCATTTATTTTTATTTAAATATTAGTCGCTCTTTTGTTAGTGTTTAATATTTTTATGAGCAACTGAGCATTATTTCTCTGATCAGATGATTTTATGTTTTGTTTATACAGTTTTTTCCTACTATAATGGAGGTAAACACATTCACCTGTCACTACACTGAATATGTGTTGAGGACAGACGAAGAAGAAGGTTGTTGTCCAAAGTGTAATCCAGGTAAGATCCAGTCTTGGTCATAAGTGTTGATTTATGACTTGTTGTATTTGTGACCCATTTTCTGACTTTTATTTTAAACATGCTCTGAATGTTGACATTGTTATTTCATTATAAGTAAGAAGTGGTCGAGACTTTATTATCAGTTCTTAGACACTAGTGAGATCAAGTCTTAAACTGTCACTTAAACTAGTGATTTATTTATTTTAACAGGTCACAAAATAAGAGTTGATTGCACAGAATTTCAAGGTACGTCCTGCACTGCCTGTGATGATGGAACTTACATGAACAAACTTAACGGAGAGAAACATTGTTTCAAGTGTCTCGTCTGTACTGAAGGTAAAGTTTGTTCTTCACTAGAATGATGAGTTGGTCAGTATGTAGATGTGATGTAGAATTTGTTATTGACTAACAGGACTGAGAGAGATCAGATCCTGTACCTTCAGAGCAAACACCAAGTGTGAACCTCTGGAGGGTTTTTTCTGTGTGGACGGCTCAGGGGACACATGTGTGGCAGCACAGCAACACTCCACATGTGAACCAGGACAGTTCATCATCAGAGCAGGTGAGTTTCACATCCAACATGTGAAATGCAAGAGTGCAGAAACTATAAGACACACACAATGTTCTTCACAGGAACGTCCTCCACAGACACTGAGTGTGGAACCTGCAGTGAAGGAACATTTTCAAATGGAACGTTCACGTCATGTCAGGATCACAAACAGTGAGTGAAGCTTCACAAATGTTTGCTCCAGATGTTTTCTTCTAAACTGTCTCCACTTGTCTTTGTAGATGTTCAACATATCTACGAGAAGGAACTATTTCTTCTGACTCTGTATGTGGAGAAGGTTTGACACCAGGAGGAGTGGCTGGAATTGTTGTTTCTGTGATTATGATCGTTCTACTGATCACATGTTCTCCAGTTTATTGGTATAAAAAAAGAAAAAGAGGTAAAAAACAAATGCATTCATAAAAATCACATTATTATATTGATTTGTGTTTATCTGGAGTCATTTGCTTTTAATTATTTTTCTCCTTAACCAGATCAAAAACAGTTCACGAGAAGAATGAAGGTATGCAAGAACGTTTTTTAGTCATTTATTAAAGTGATTTAATGTTTAAATGTAATGTTAATTTTGCAGATGTCATCACTTTTACAATTAAAATTAATGTAAATTTTGGTTTAATATCTTCAGCACTGCAGTATTTGTGCATCAGAGAAACTATCATTGTCTCTTATTAGGAGGTGGCAGTGGAAATGACTGAATGTATGGATTCAGCGGAGAATCCGTGAGAATTAAAATTTGTTTGAGCTTTTTTTTATCTAAACTGACTTCTTTTTTCTTGTTTTAGATCAAATTATTCATCTGAGAATGAGTCAGATGAAGTCAAACATGTTCCACTGATGGGAGAACCCGGGGAAGACCCAGGACACACTGAAGAACCATGTTCCTCCACTGGGCTGGAAACACAGGGGGGTCCTCCAGAAAGAGCTGGACGATGTAACTGGGGAGAAGAAAGTATGGACCTCTCTGCTGAAGCTGCTGCCCCCGTGACAAGAATCCAGATGAAGAGACCAGAGACAGCAGACGTTGAATATAAACTAAATGGACACGAGGATATTAAAGTAGATTGTTCAGTCATTCAATAGAATGTTTCAGTTTTATACAATATGAAAAATGTGTTTGTAAATGATCTGTTCAGTGAACATAACATATTTCTGGTTGTTTCCATTAGCCTCTGTGTGTGTGTATCTTAGTGTGTGATATAGAAAACAGTTTCTGTCAAACCTTTCATTAATCTCATAAATGTCTGATCATTTAAACATCAGCCAGGTTTGAGGATGTTCTTCACTCCACAGCCGTCAGTGTTGCTTGTTCTATCACTGCTCTTTTTGTGAGGTCACCAAATTCAGACCAGCACGGCTGGACAAAACCCAACAGCACATACAAAGCCACTTCAGAAAGGCAATCATCATGGAGGTGTTTCTCAGCGGGTGATCAAGACACGAGAACCATGAAAGAGCCATTTGCCCCGGAAGAGACGACCCCGGGTCGGGAAATTTGCCTTAAATATAGCGATGTTTCTACAGTTCGAGAACCGTTTCTCCCTGAGCTATCGACCTGAAGAGCTGCCGGCAGAAAGCGCATGTCATCGATCGTAAAGCTTGTATTTTGTTTGACTTGAAGCAGCGAATAAATGACCCGTGACACTCTGCATTGGCCATTTGTGTCCATAAAGCAAAGTATTAAGACCCGGAAGTGACGTCATGTCGGAGCGACGGAACGGACTCTAGTTTTGACCGTTTTAGTGCTAAAGCTCACATTATCATTTACCTTTCTTTTTTTTTAAATATATATAATTTGTAATATACATTTATATAGCACACTCCACAACAAATTGTTGGGCTTGACTGTGGAGTCTGCATACTGATGGTGAGATATGGTTGTAAGTATTTCAAATTCGGGTTCTACTTAACACGTTTATCATTTAACTTGTTTCCAATTTATCTTTTTTCTTTTTTTTTTTGTACGCCTTGCGGCACCGTACTACTTCACAGCAGTATGTGCAAATGAATATATTAACCTCTTTTTTTTTCAAACAAACATTGAGTTCTTCCAATACATATTTGATTTCCAGTCTGACCTTCCAACAATAAGGAAATGCTGGAGCCTGATTCTGAGGGAGAACTTTGGGGACTTCCATGAAAGACAAGTTCTTCAACATTGAATTACTGTGTGAAGAACCCACGTCTAACCAACTCACTGCAGGACAGAAAACTATGATGACAGAGATTCGTTTTTTTATTTCATAGTTTTGGTGAGAGGGTTTGTTTGTTCCTTTTTGTTGTGTGGATGTTTTATGTAAATAAAGTTTTATGAACAGTGCCACTGTGTCTTTCAATAATTATCATTAATATTAATATATATGCGTTTTTAACATCTAAATGAATCTTCACAGCAATGCAAAAATGAATACATCAGATGATAACTATTGTTGCAGGTGTCTCATATTTAAGCATTATATTAGCAAGGTTTTATTCAGATACGAAGAATGACAATGACAAGATATTGTGTAGGCTTTTATACCAATGAACACTAATTTATGTTTGATTTTGAGACAATACCCCAAAACTTTTTTCTTAAAACATTGAGGGATTCTCTATAATGGTAAAAATAAAAAAGTGAGTGAATAGTTCATAGCAATACAATAAGTACTTGTTTATGGTAACCCTTGCTGCAGGACATAAACAACGAAAAACAAACAAAAATGGAACGTGTCACACCTGTATTTGTGCCTGTCATGGCCGGTATAGTTTCCAAAAATTGTCATTTGTTTATTTTAAACAACAGGTCTTAATAAAGGGTGGACTCGGACGGTGAAGTGGTCCGGGAGTCAATGACAGACCGGCCCACTTTATGGGTGGTACGGGAGGCTATCAAGCCTGTACATTGATGAAAAGCATTTTCCGTTGTTTTGTACCTAAATCACACAGTAAACATTTACCTGAACCCTAAAGTAGCATGCAGTTAAATAATTACAGTAGCGTGGTGAGTTTAATCATGGTTTTAATGGGGTCATTGAGTAGACACTAGATGGCAACACAATTTCAACACAAAGCACATGTTATTTAACAATAGATGGAAAAACAAAGCTAACTATGTAGTACATGAAAACAAAACCCACAACATTTATGAAAATGAGAACTAAAGTGAAAACAGAAAAATAATATTGGAGAAAAAAAAATGAAAACTTGACATTTGAAGAAGTCCCTTTTGGTCCGAGTCCTCTCTGGAGTCCCCTCTGAAAGATATGAATGAGAAACAAAAATATTACTTACATCACAAAATACAATATATCATGAGCTGAGAGTACATTCAGAAATGCAATTAAAACATCCCGAAGCCTTAGTTAAAACCAGAGAGATAAATATTTTAATTAATAATTAAAGCAATGTCAATAGACATACTTTTACCTTACTCAATTAGAAGTTATTTCAAACAATTATTTCTAAAAATGTCCCATGATCAATAGTGTCATAGTCAGAGTCTATGCTGCCTCAGCTTGACTCTGTAGATCAAACCCCTTTTGCCGATGAGCTTCATGACGTCTATGACGCTCCAACACTTCTCGCCTCCTGAGGACTTGCTGTCTATGAAGAGACACCTGAGGTCCCAGGAGAAGGTCCTTAAAGGTTTTTTAGAGGACCTTAGGAAGTATGCCTCGGCACAATTTCGGTGAATATCAATTTGCTCATCGACTCTAAGGTGTGTTAAGTTGGTCATGCCAATGATGAAGGAGCCGCTCTCCCTAGGATTAGTATAAACCATGCAAAGAAACAAAGAGTGCTCCTGTGTCCTTATCGTACCATAGCCTTATCCTGTTTGAACCATCTTTGAGGAAAAATGCCCTCTGACTACATGGTTGTCTGACTTTCGCTGTGGGTGAAAACGAAGGAAGAGTTTCTAATGTTTGTGGCTTTGGTTTGATGAAATAATCAACTGCTTCATGAGGAGCTTCCTTGTCTTGACCATCTTTATCAACAGCAGCAGCATCTTCAGGCACACTTGGTGTTTGCTGTGAAGGTACAGGATCTGATCTCTCTCAGTCCTGTTAGTCAATAACAAATTCTACATCACATCTACATACTGACCAACTCATCATTCTAGTGAAGAACAAACTTTACCTTCAGTACAGACCAGACACTTGAAACAATGTTTCTCTCCGTTATATTTGTTCATGTAAGTTCCATCATCACAGACAGTGCAGGACGTACCTTGAAATTCTGTGCAATCAACTCTTACTTTGTGACCTGTTAGACAAATAAATAATGCTTAGCACTTCCCAGGGAGTAAAGAAAGTACTTAAAAGGGACATAAATGGAAAAAGTATGATATATAAAAAGAAAAAAATTATCTAACCGCGATCATATCGTACCTGAAGCTTGTCACGCCGGTAGAGAATAGTTTCTTTTGAATCTCCTGCTTCATCAGAGCTTGACCTACAGGTAGCGAGAAGGTGCGTGTCTACTCAAAATAACTAATTTTGTTTAATCCTATTATATTCATTTTAAAACATCCGGTTAGATACGTCATTCAGTCAACAAATGGGGTTTATATCATTGATATCTTCCTTGTTTCGTATCTAATAAATATGGTTTGAGTTTAATCTCAATTGGATGTTTTAATTTAAATGACAACATTAACGTATTACGGTTGTATAAGAATACGTGTAAAACTGAGTGAAATAAACGAGAAAACAATACGAGTATAAGAGAGATTTATCTCTCTCTTCTCCCTCTGCTGCAGTCATGCTCTGTAGACAGAAGCTTCACCTGCACAGGTGATCTGATAAGATCTTCCTCTCTCTCCACCTGCACGCAAAGCAACTTGTACTCTCTGCTGCCCTCTAGTGTTACTAAAACGAATCAATATATATAACTTACAAACAAGTGTCACTAAACTATCAGAGAAATCAATGATACATCTGCGCATGTGCGACAAGATGAAACATTAACTCTGTCTCTCCTCCTTTAAATGTTGTGAACTTTGATTCTAGAACTGACTCCACAAGACTTTCAGGAAGACGCTGCAGGATCAGAACCAACACAACCGACAAGATTGTAACCTTTTGAATTTTCTCAGAGAAATGGTGAGCAAGTAAAAGTGTGTAGTTGTTGTGTAGTGTTGTGTTTTTAATGTAAGACAAGGACCAGGATGTTAAAGATTTAAGAGTTTTTTTTCCTGTATTCAGCGTCACAAAGGACCAGGAGCAAAGTAGAGTCACCAGGTAAAATGTTTTTGGTTTAATAGAAGGTAAATACATTTGAAAATAAATTAGCAGATCAACATTTTCAACTTTGTATTTGTTAGAGTTTAAATATTAACCATGTGTGCATGGATGAGATAGAAACAGAAACCAACTGGCATTGATATTGAAGATTATTATCTTTTATTTAACTGACAACCTACAGTGTTTATAGCAGTCAAAGGTCCACATGAAGTATAAAGGTAAACAACAAACATGATATCAGTTTAATCCTTTTGAACTTTATTTTTTCACTCCAGATGTTCCTTGTTGACAAATGTTTTAAACCAGAGATCATGAATGAATTCTGGATAAAGTCCTGAAAACATGACGAGTGGATTTCTGTCGATTCTTCTTTTACTGGTGAGTTTTGTTTTTATATGATACAATTTTCACTGTGAGATTATTTGTAGTCAATAATTTAGTGTGATCTTCAACCAGAATAGTTACTGTGTGTGTGATTCTATAACATGTTCTTAATATGAAGGTATTTTGTTGAAGGTAAAACCAGGAATGAGTCCTTTATCTTGTTAAAACTGCGAAGTATAATGCAAAGTATGTCAACAGAAAAATACAATTTAAAGACAAAAAAATATACCATTTATTTTTATTTATTTATTGTTGTTTTGTTTATACAGTTGTTTTCTACTATAACGGAGGTAAACACACTCACCTGTCACTACATTGAATATGTGTTGAGGACAGACCAAGGAGAAGAATGTTGTCCAAAGTGTGAACCAGGTAAGATCCAGTCTTGATCCTCGACTCGAAGTGTGATTTATGACTTGTTGTATTTGTGACCTATTTTCTGACTTTTAATTTAAACATGCTCTGAATGTTGACATTGTTATTTTCATTTTAAGTAAGAAGTGGTCGAGACTTTATTATCAGTTCTCAGACACTAGTGAGATCAAGTCTTAAACTGTCACTTAGACTAGTGATTTATTTATTTGTCTAACAGGTCACATAGTAAGAGTTGATTGCACAGAATTTCAAGGTACGTCCTGCACTGCCTGTGATGATGGAACTTACATGAACAAATATAGCGGAGAGAAACATTGTTTCAAGTGTCTGGTCTGTACTGAAGGTAAAGTTTGTTCTTCACTAGAATGATGAGTTGGTCAGTATGTAGATGTGATGTAGAATTTGTTATTGACTAACAGGACTGAGAGAGATCAGATCCTGTACCTTCACAGCAAACACCAAGTGTGAACCTCTGGAGGGTTTTTTCTGTGTGGACGGCTCAGTGGACACATGTGTGGCAGCACAGCAACACTCCACATGTGAACCAGGACAGTTCTTCATCAGAGCAGGTGAGTTTCACATCCAACATGTGAAATGCAAGAGTGCAGAAACTATAAGACACACACAATGTTCTTCACAGGAACGTCCTCCACAGACACTGAGTGTGGAACCTGCAGTGAAGGAACATTTTCAAATGGAACGTTCACGTCATGTCAGGATCACAAACAGTGAGTGAAGCTTCACAAATGTTTGCTCCAGATGTTTTCTTCTAAACTGTCTCCACTTGTCTTTGTAGATGTTCAACATATCTACGAGAAGGAACTATTTCTTCTGACTCTGTATGTCGAGAAGGTTTGACACCAGGAGGAATGGCTGGAATTATTGTTTCTGTGATTATGATCGTTCTACTGATCACATGTTCTGTAGTTTGGTTTATAAAAAGACAAAGAGGTAAAAGTCCATGAAATCACATTTGTACATTGATTTATGAAAATCTGGGCAGGTTTGTTTTAATTATTTTCTTCTTAACCAGACAAAAAAGACCACAGAAGAAGAATGCAGAGATGTAAGAATTGATTTTCCTTTTCAGTATTTTTAATCTTACTCATTAAATTAATTTTATTACAGTGCAATTGTTACCTACCTAAGTTTAAGGTATGTTTAATTCATAATGAATCAGATTCTAGTCTGAATCTTGTTTAATAACATTTGACTGTTATTAATTAGGAAAAGGTGATGGAAGAAAATAAATCTTCATTGATGAGCATCGGTGAGAATCTTAATGAATTTGATGGAACTTTTAAGTGCAGAACAGTCTCACCACCATAAGAAGAAAACCTGGTAAAAATAACATCTTAAGACTCTCACAGGGTTCCACAAGAAGGACTACAGCAGAGACGGCGTTGTTAAACAGGGGAGTTGGATCAAGGTGATCTATGAGATGATCAGACAACAGTAGCCCAAAGGACAGGTAACATAAAAATATGTTATGTGTCCTCTAGGGGAGGTTGATGTATGAATGGAATGAATGCAATAAGAAATGAATGAACAGTGAACAGTATTGATGAAAGTGATGTTCCTTATTTGGGGATTCCTGGTATAATGTCCTAATGGGGGACGCCCCGGGTAAATCAAAGTGAAAAAGAAAAGAAAAATGAAAAGAGAAGCAAACAAAAACTAAGAATGAACCTAAAACTTAAACTACACTAACAATAAAAATGAACTCATTTAGATTAAAACTAAAACTTAACTAAACTAGATTTAAAATCGTCGGCTCATACTGCCAGATAACAGGCACGAGGGCACTGGACGTGTGTTTTACTCTCTCCAACCAGGGTCAAAATCAGTGGAGGATATAAAAGATCAAGTCAAGGGAACGCAGGACTTTCTGACCTGGATGAGTAGACGCACTCAAAAGAGAAGTATCATCAAACACCTTCCCCTATCCGAAGAAACGAGCAGATAAGTACAAGGGGAAATTACCCAATTCTATTACATTAATAAAAAATAAAAAAATTTGGTCAGAGCTACTCCTGAATGAAGGTTGTTTGTGTGTAGGTTCAAGAAGATGGACTCGGAGAAGATCGAAGAAGACGGATTTCTGGGATCGTTTTTTCCTCTGCACGCCTGGAATCGGGACATGGACGAAGAGGACTAGATGACGAAGAAGAACAGTCACACCGACTATGGAAGATGAAGAACAAACAGACCGACTGCAGATGATGATGATAACGATAATGCTGATGTACTAGACTACTGAGAAATATGATGAAAGACCACTTCTGAATAAGGCCAAACCTTGTGTCACTGTTAAAAAATAAATAAATTAATATTGCAGACAGATGATTATACTTTCGGTTATGCATATAGCGTGTGCAGGTACATGATGATAATATGTTGTTGGGAAGATAATATTAGATAAAAAACGATTAAATGTTGCTGCGGAACAACCATTGATTTAGAAAATTGGACTTGTTTGTTTATAACGTGACCTCTAAAGGCCACGTCCAGAGGGGGAGTTGTTAGATTAAAAATGATTATACACTATACGTCATACTTAAATTAATGCTAAAAGATAATCAAAATATAAAGTATAAATTACTAGCTTCATCTAAGAGTTTAAATGTTTGAATACACATTCACAATTTCACTCAGACTGTTTTATACTGTTTCAAGACAAGCTTGGATCAGAATTAGAGAAATGACACTGGATTATTTTAACATCTGTTCGTCTGCCTTTTCACACCTGGGGTCGTGGATCAAAGAGCGAAGCGGGACACACCCAAGACAGAAGCTTCCAGCCAAGCAAGAGGGAATTTGGGAAGTTTCCCAGCGGCTGATGAAGACACAAGAACCATGAAAGAGCCATTTGCCCCGGAAGAGACGACCTCCGGGGCGGGAAATTGGCCTTAAATATAGCGATGTTTCTACAGTTCGAGACCGTTTCTCCCAGAGCTATCGACCTGAAGAGCTGCCGGCAAAGAGTGCGTTCGATCTATCGTAAAAGCTTGTATTTTGTTTGACTTGAAGCGGCGAATAAACGACCCATGACACTCTGCATTGACCTTTTTTCTCCATAAAGCAAAGAATTGAGACCCGGCGGTGACGGCGTGTTGGAGCGATGGAACAGACTCTAGTTTTGACCGTTTTATCATGATGGACAAATGGAAAAACATTATATTAGTGTCAGTACAGAACACGATGTTGGAAATCAACAATCCATTTGCACATACGTTGTCCACCTACATGGTGGTTTATAACAGTCAAAGTCACTACGACAACCGCAACTATAAAAGAAAAAAAAAAACTTGCGCATTTGTGAAGGTGTTACGGCAGTAAGAGAGAGAAGTCACACGCAGAAGAATCTACGAAACTATCACTGATAGATTCTCAAAAATCATCTGATATTAAATGATGTTTTCTCTCAAAGATAAGGATGTTGAAGGAGTGACGTCACAGTGTCCACTGTTGAAGGATAAGGATGTTGAGTGTCCAGCTGGAAGGAGCAGAGGTACATGTTGTTGTTTATTAAAGTCTCTTTTCATTTTATTGACATCGGTAAATGTAACGCTGAGTTTAAGTGAAGGTATCAAGACCTTCCCAGCTATCTTCTAAATAAATAAGATATAAACTAGATTTATGCTTCATTTATCTCAATTGGTTTTACTGTAGTAATGATAGATTTAAACTCTACAGCAAAAACGGGTCGCAAACATGTGTTGGTGCAGGAGGAGGTATAGATAAAAAAACAAACAAACAAACCCAGCATAGCCTTATTCGAAATTAAAAATTAAACCGAACTAAACCTCTGACGAGAACGCCCAAGCGTGTCACTACCGTAATACTGTGTATAGAAGCGCTTCAAACTTTAAGGCGGGGAGAAGAACCCCATGTTTTTAAGTTAAATCTTCTAGGCCAAATCACAAATACAACACCATTTTATACCATACCAAGATTATTAGCAGAAAGTGAATAAATGCAAATATAGTTTATCAGTGTGAAGAATTCTAAAAACACACAGACTCCTCACATTATTTTTCAACTAAAAGCGAATACAGTCGTAGCTCTGCAATCAAACTGTCTCCTTTGTTTCCTCAGATAGTAGATGGTGGATCTCTCCTCCTGGGACCGGGAATGTCTTTTTAAGATGATGTGGGGAACAGTAGTGATGCTGATGCTGGTGAGATAACAACTATCTACTTGTTAACAATACGTGTTGCTGCTGCAGTTGTTTCAAAGTTTGATTCTTTGCATGTTTAGTAGAAGACATTTTTTTCTCAGTGTCAACATTGTATCGTATTGTCCCATCACAAGTGGTCACTGCCCTAACAATGTTTCAACATATTTACATGGATTTGTTTTTTATTTGCACCGTTTTGTTGCATTTTTTAAATGGGTTCTCTTTTAAGTTTATTCAGTGAACCCATCTTTGGTAAGTCCTGATCACGGTAGACCAGCTCTCGAAGGAAGTCTGACGGCCTTGTCACGGAAGGTGGAATTCGAACCTACGATTGATCTACGGGCAAAACCTACGGACAATATCCACAAGCATTAATAAAGTATAAAACAAACTATACAGTAACACAGATAAAAAGACGAATCTTCCAGGAATGACGTCTTGAAATGAAATTGTGCTCATCTACTCTCACTTTCTAAATATGTTGAGACTGATGAAGATGGTTCATAATTGTTTTGTTTATACAGTTGTTTTCTACTATAATGGAGGTAAACGCACTGACCTGTCACTCAACTGAATATGTGTTGAGGACAGACGAAGAAGAAGAATGTTGTCCAAAGTGTATCCCGGGTAAGATCCAGTCTTGGTCCTTGACTTTGTTTGAGGTTCAGACTTACAACAATGAAGAAAGAAACATGTTGACAGTGGTCAATTATTTTGTATGTAAGAACTGATTTTCCTTTTCAGTATTTTTAATCTAACTCATTAAAATTATTTTATTACAGTGCAATTGTTACCTACCTACGTTTAAATATGTTTAATTCATAATGAATCCGATTCTAGTCTGAATCTTGTTTAATAACATTTGACTCTATTTAGGAAATTGGAAATTTGGAAAAACTAATGCAGGTGTATGAAAGAGACGGACCAGCAGCCGAAAGAAGCTGAAGCTGCTGCCCCCGTGACAAGAATCCAGATAAACAGACAAGAGAGAAACAGCAGACGTTGAATATGAACTGAGTCAGTGTGAATGTCTGTGGTGGAAGTTCACAACTGAACAGTATTTGACATTTTTTTAAATGCTGTGAAATGGACACGAGGATATTAAAGGAGATTAAAGTAGAATTATCTGTTCAGTGAACATAACATATTTCTGGTTGTTTTCATTTGCATGTGTGTGTATCTTAGTCTGTGATACAGAAAACATCCAGTTTCTGTCAAACCTTTCATTAATCTCATAAATGGCTGATCATTTAAACATCAGCCAGGTTTGAGGATGTACTTCACTCCACAGCCGTCAGGAATGAGACGCTTCTCTGCCATCATTTCATCAAAGTCACAAGCATTGAACTTGGTGAAGCCGTACTTCTTGGAGATGTGGATCTACACAGAAATATTTGACTGATTCAGCAGAACTCATTTTCATAGAACAAGATCCAACATTGTTAAACAGTGATTTAGCAGATAGAGAGACACGTGTATCCTAACATAGGAACTTAATGCACTGGTGACTAAAAAGAAGGTAAAGTAAAAACAATATAACAATTCCTGTTTGGTAAATGTACATTTTGTTGGACCTGTCACTTAGACTGCTTTAAGAGCTTGACACCCCTGACTCTCCAGGATATTCAAGAAGCTGCAGGTTCAGAACAAACAACGTTTTGAATGTTCTCAGAGAAACGAGGAAGAAGAACAGGTGTGTAGCAGGTGTTGGTTGATGGAGGATGAGAACCAGCATGTCAAAGGGTTAAACATTTCTTTTCTGTATTAAGTGTCTCAAACGATCAGGAGCAAAGAGTGTCGACATGTTAATGATTTATTCTAATAGAAATTAAACACATTTTATTTTCAAATAAATTAAGAGACTAACCATTAAATTGTATTTTGAGTTCAATTATTGCTGCAAAGGTATGTTTTTAAGTGTGTGTGTGTATGTTATAGACGAATAGAATCCAGATCACATTGATATAGAAGGTCAATGATCATTAATACCTGTTGAGGACAGACAAAGGTGAAAAGTCTTGTCCAGGTGTATCACAGGTAAGATCCAGTCTTACGAGAGAAAGTAGAGAAAACACGTTTCCAAAATGTATATTATAACATGAACCTTCATTTATTTGTCAATCAGTCAGAATAATATAGTTTGAAAGAATGAATTTAATATTATTTAACATAATTGATCGTAATAAACGTACGTAACGTTTGTGGTAGACTTGTGTAACTACAATCAATTTAGTTTAGCAATTTCTTCGTTTTAAAAATAAATATCTGCGTCTATCAGATAACAAGCCCGTCATAATGCAGTGCAGTGTTTTAAACTAAAAAACATACAAATAAAAATAGAATATTCGTGTATTATAATCATCGTATTAAAAACAAACAAAAAAACACAAAATTCACCCCAAAAATAAATACATCAATACAGACAAAATACAACACATTCCAAACACACTGCAGAGAAACTGTCCAAGATAAAAACTCTGCTTCCTCCATGTGACTCAGAAAAAACACGTTTAATTTTTCACGAAGAAAATGATATTAATGATAAATACTTGCATCAGAAATATTACAAAACGACTTGGAACAAAAGAAAGTATTAATTAAATAGATGCAATAAGGTTTACATTGTAAAATAAGTCACAACAAATATTAGATCTTGTTGTGCATTAACACAAACATAACAAACTGAAAGAATGGAATAACTGGCAATTTACTCAGTTATGCAGCGATCAAGGGTTTAGTCTTGAAATCTGACTTTAATATTGATTAAATTAAAGGGTTAATCTTGACCCCTATATACGTAAATTCATTTATGTGTTATTAATGGACTCTTTATGATTAGATTTGACCTTTATTCACTTAAAGAATGATACAAAAAGACACAATATAGAATTAAACAAGTATTTGAAGCTTGTTTGACAAAAAAAAAAATCTAGAGACACAACTTTAATGACATTTTTTAATGAAAACACACAGTACAGCACATTTATTAACCAACATTTTTTTTGTTACACGTCTTTTATAAAAAATAAAAATAAAACATTCTAATGACTGTATGATCCACGATTCTGTCTTTATTTACTTAAATGTTGTTGTGTTAAATTAATCAACTAAGAAAAGAAACAAGAGAGCAGTAAGTGTAGCTACAAAAGATAAGAATAGAAAAGTAAAAAAATGGAGATGAAAAAACAAACAAGACCAAATGAGAATGAATCAATGGAACAATGTGATTTTATAGTTTACTTTCTTCACATCTTTGTCTTTTTTTTTAATAAACCAATAAACTACAGAACATGTGATCAGTAGAACGATCATAATCACAGCAATAATAATTCCAGCCACTCCTCCTGGTGTCAAACATACAGAGTCAGAAGAAATAGTTCCTTCTCGTAGATATGTTGAACATCTACAAAGACAAGTGGAGACAGTTTAGAAGAAAACATCTGGAGCAAACATTTGTGAAGCTTCACTCACTGTTTGTGATCCTGACATGACGTGAACGTTCCATTTGAAAATGTTCCTTCAAAAACAAATGTATCACATTAAGAACAAAGTGGATCTAAACTGTAGCTATTTATTAGCCTTTTATCTTGATGCAAAATCTGTCAAAAGCGTGTGAGAACCTGAAGTCAAATCATAGGTTCGAATCCCAGGGTTTACAGAGAGTCACTTAGAAGGGGCTTCTTGCTAGTGGTTGAAAAATGGGGTCTCAATCTGTTATACTCACAAAAAAGTTGAATGAGATGAAAGAAAAAAAAGACTCGTATTGTAAACCCTTATTCATTAAGAGTTGAGCCAGTAATGAATAAGACATGTATTTAAATGGGTAGTATGTTAAAAAGGTATGCTGTGATTATAATAAATAAGTTGGAATTGATAGTTTCATCAATTTTCATACATTTTTAATTGTCAATATAAATAAAACAACACAGCTAATAAATACAAACGCTTTTTTTTTTTCTCAAACTTTGATTATAATTTGTCTTTCACTTCAGTTGAACTACGTGGGTTCAAATGACTCAGTTACGAACAACGTTTCGTAGATTATTTAGTAAATGATTCTTTCATAATAAGAAGTTTACATTATTTTAAACCTTTAAACAACCTTTGAAATATCTTTCACTTCCGTCCAAACCACGTACAGAATCAACTATATTTTTCATTGTTCTACGGATAATTCAAATAAGCTCAAATCTTTACGTAAATGAATAATTTTGACGTGGATTCAAATTCATCTGATCTATATAATAATTAAACATCGAAGTTTCAGCTGATTCGCAATGGACGATGTATGTTTTCTTTAATCCACCAGAGGGCGCTCTAAGAAATCACAAACCGGATGTCGTTGCCGCCAGGTTAGCTCCGCCCACCTGCGCCGTCCCAGTCACGTGACCAAACCATCTGATGCTCCAGCTTGAACAACATTGAAGATGAAAACTTCCAACATGCTCATGACCCTGGCTTACTGGGACATCTGCGGGTGAGAACGTTGACTTTCTACACAACTACAGCAGCTGAGAACCATGTTGTGAACTTAAATTCATATTAATGACGAAACTAGCGTTTATTAAAAGTCGTGATTCTATTTTATATTTATATTCATTAACTTTTGTCCTGAAGTTTGTAAATAAAACAATAGAACTGAGTCTTTCTCGTTCATGCATGTGTCGAATTAAAGTCACTTTCCCTGTAACTGTAGTCGCTGCTAATGCTAAAGCTAATGCGAACACCTGACACTAATGAGGTCAAAGGTCAGGAGCACATTATCCACACATGTGCAGAAGGTCAAATATTGTAAGGGAGAAGTTTATTCATTATTTAAGCTTTAAAGTTAGAAAAATGTTTCAAGGTTTTTACTTTTACGTTTGTTCACTTTATTTATCGCATTTAAATGTTTTTAAATCTGGTCTTAAATGTGTCAAAAAGCTTTTTAAAGGATGAGAAAGAAAAATCACTGTGTACTTGAAAATACGTTCATTTCTCACATTTATTTATTAAAGATTGAAACAAAATGAATATTGGTTTATAGAGAATGAAATGTTAATTTATAACAGGCCTGAACAAGGAACCACATGAACACAACATTATATATATATATATATATATATATATAAATGTTTTAAATGTAGACTTGATATTTGCTGAGGATAAAGAAAAGGTTTATAAGAAGTTCAGTATTTGTATCTTGGTGTCGATAATACGATAATAAGGGACTGATCAGACTTTTATGAACAACAATGTTATGAAGATGTTTAGAGCAACTCATCGTCTTCTCTGCTACACATAGAGTAGGTTTTGCAAATAAACGTGAATAAAATGATCATATATTACAACAATAAAACTGATGTAAACAAATCCAATAAACTGAATTAGTTTTGTCGTGATCCTGAAATTTGGATCATTTGATCCATTAAACATGATTTGTACTTGATTTGCACCTGTAAGTATATGAATATATATGCATTTATATATGACGTAACTCCGTTTAAAACGTCATCAAGATGGCGGATGTTTAGGGTGGTTAGTGTCCATCGAACCATGCTCAGTTTTGTGGGCGTGTTAGTACGCCAATTTAGTGTGCATGGCGCACTAAATTTCGCATACTAAGAATTGAGACGCACTAACGCACTAAAAATACTAACCTTTAGTACGCTAGTATGCGATTTGAGACACAGCAACAGACTTTGGTTTAAGTTGAACACAAAATGTTTTTGGTCCATGTTTTTTTGTTTCCCTCGTTTAAGTAAATATCTTGTTTTTTGAGGACAAAACTAGGATAACATGGTAACAAACATCTTAAAGTTGTGTTTAGTGTCTTAGAAACATCTGAATGTATTGAGACTTCACTTATTAGATTCTGTTGTTGTTGTAAACGTGTAGTTTCACTAATTTCTTCTCTTTAGTCTCCAGCTGGCTCAGCTCGTCCGCCCCCTGCTGGAGGTCACTGGTACTGGGTACGAAGAGCAGAAGTCCAGCTCTTGAGAAGATCGTGGAACATATGTGACGGAGATTAAACGTTCAAGGTCGTCATGAGATCCATGGCTCGCTAACACCACCTGTGTGAGTGTCTTCAGTCGTCCATCAACTCTGGTTTGGTCCTAATGTCTCCTTCCTGAACAGGTGGTGAGACTGAAGAGGAGAAGGTGTGCGAGGACATGATGGAGAAGCAGGTGATGGACTTCAGGAACATCTGGGTGAGGATGAGCTTCTGTGACTGTTGTATTTGACCTGCAGAGTTGTGACGTCCTCTGTTCTCCACCACAGGAGCATCTGAAGCTGCTGCATGGAGAACCTGAGGAGTCTTCACACTTTTCTTCAACTTCCTGGGTGACAGGAAGTGGTTCGATGAAGATCAAGTATCCCTCACTTGATCTTCATGGAACCACTTCCTGTTTGGGGAGGAGGGGGTATAGTGGGGGCCGCAGAGGGGGGAGGAGAGACCAATTTTTGATGCCATAGTTTTTCAGATGCAAAATAAAAGTATAACCCCCTCCTTTTGCTCTCTCGATCTTTCGGGGGAGGACACGGCCCTACTACCCCGACTCGCGCCCGGTTTGGTTTGCTTCAGCTCCCCGAGTGAAGGGTGGGATTCGAACCCTGAGCTTGTGAGGCTCAGAGAACCGCCAGTCGGTTGATCTCACCACTACACTAGATCACCTTCACAGCAAATATTTTCGTTTTGTTCTATTTGACCTTCACTCTCAGTCAAAATCTCAAAACTAAGGCAGCAGCTGGGTCTTGAACCCATGACCTCTGGTTGTTCATGCAGAGAGTCCGACCACTAGACTAGATCACCTTCACTCTTAATTTTTTGGTTTTGTTCTATTTGACCTTCACTCTCAGTCAAAATCTCAAAACTAAGGTAGCAGCTGGGCCTTGAACCCATTACCTCTGGTTGTTTGTGCAGAGAGTCTGACCACTAGACTAGATCACCTTCACTCTTTATTTTTTATGTTTTGGTTTTGTTCTATTTGACCTTCACTCTCAGTCAAAATCTCAAAACTAAGGTAGCAGCTGGGCCTTGAACCCATTACCTCTGGTTGTTTGTGCAGAGAGTCTGACCACTAGACTAGATCACCTTCACTCTTTATTTTTTATGTTTTGGTTTTGTTCTATTTGACCTTCACTCTCAGTCAAAATCTCAAAACTAAGGTAGAAGCTGGGTCTTGAACGCATGGCCTCTGGTTGTTCATGGAGAGAGTCCACCCACTAGACTAGATCACCTTCACTCTTAATTTTTTGGTTTTGTTCTATTTGACCTTCACTTTCAGTCAAAATCTCAAAACTAAGGCAGCAGCTGGGTCTTGAACCCATGACCTCTGGTTGTTCATGCAGAGAGTCCGACCACTGGACTAGATCACCTTCACAGCTAAAATTTTGGTTTTGTTCTATTTGACCTTCACTTGCAGTCAAAATCTCAAAACTAAGGCAGCAGCTGGGTCTTGAACCCATGACCTGTGGTTGTTCATGCAGAGAGTCCAACCACTAGACTAGATCACCTTCACTCTTAATTTTTTGGTTTTGTTCTATTTGACCTTCACTCTCAGTCAAAATCTCAAAACTAAGGTAGCAGCTGAATACAGCCAGGTCTTGAACCCGTTACCTTTGGTTGACTATGCAGAGAGTCAAACAACTAGACTAGATCACCTTCATGCTTTGTTTTTTGGTTTTGTTCTATTTGACCTTCACTTGCAGTCAAAATCTCAAAACTGAGGCAGCAGCTGGGTCTTGAACCCATGACCTCTGTTTGTTCATGCAGAGAGTCAAACAACTAGACTAGATCACCTTCATGCTTTGTTTTTTGGTTTTGTTCTATTTGACCTTCACTCTCAGTCAAAATCTCAAAACTAAGGCATCAGCTGGGTCTTGAACTCATGACCTCTGTTTGTTCATGCAGAGAGTCAAACCACTAGACTAGATCACCTTCATGCTTTGTTCTTTGGTTTTGTATTATTTGACCTTCACTCTCAGTCAAACTGTCAAGACTAAAAATAGAGCAAGGCCTTGAACCCAAGACCTTTGGTTGTCTATGCAGAGAGTGCTACCACTGGACTAGATCACCTTCACAGCTAATGTTTTGGTTTTGTTCTATTTGACCTTCACTCGCAGTCAAAATCTCAAAATTAAGGCAGCAGCTTGGTCTTGAACCCATGACCTCTGGTTGTTCATGGAGAGAGTCCAAACACTAGACTAGATCACCTTCACACTTTGTTTTTTGGTTTTGTTTTATTTGACCTTCACTCTCAGTCAAAATCTCAAAACTAAGGTAGCAGCTGGGTCTTGAACCAACGACCTCTGGTTGTTCATGCAGAGAGTCAAACCGCTGGACTAGATCACCTTCACTGTTCATTTTTTGGTTTTGTTCTATTTGACCTTCACTCTCAGTCAAAATCTCAAAACTAAGGCAGCAGCTGGGTCTTGAACCAATGCCCTCTGGTTGTTCGAGGAGAGAGTCAAACCACTAGACTAGATCACCTCACAATTCATTTTTTTGGTTTTGTTTTATTTGACCTTCACTGTCAGTCAAAATATAAGACTAAAGAGAGACATTGAACCCAAGACCTACGGATGACAATGAAGAGAGTCTGACCACTTCACTAGATCACCTTCCAACTTAAGATTTTCGGTTTTGTTCTATTTGACCTTCACTCTTGGTCAAAAAATCTAGACTAAAGTAGCAGCTGGGTCTTGAACCCAAGACCTCTGGCTGCTCAAGCCAAGAATTTAGCGAATACGCTAGATCAACTAGACTCTGTTTAGTTGCGTTTGGACGCCTTTGACCTTCACTCTTGTAAATCTGTTGGTAGAGAAGTAAGGAACTTGCAGAGATTTTGCCAGTGAGCTAATTCACCACATAGATGTCTTTCTGCAAACTTTTCTTTCCCAACAATTCAATAGTTGATGAAAATTTGAGTGAAATGAAGGATTTGAACCGGTAGCTGTCCTGCACCTCCACTCTGAGATGCAGATGTTAGTCACAATGAGGTTTTCAGCAACACAAGTGAATTTTCGATTCTAATATTTGTCCAACTAACATGAACAAATCCGATTGTTAAAATGTACCAGACAGGGACTTGAACTCACGACCCACCGAGCATTGAGCAGAGACTACACTATCAGACCACAGGAGGTCATGAGCTCAATAAGAATTCTTATGCTCATGTCCTCAAATAAGATTGAGAACCTACATGAAGATTCAAATGCTGCACCTTTCTAAAATAAGATAGAACATTATATACATTTTCAGCTTTTATTTTTTGTTTACTGATCAAACCAGTTCCGCGATTGTCCAGTAGATGTCGTCACGTTGAACAAGATATGTACTATGGGGTGGTTTTTTTTGGAACAAAAAGTATTGAGAAAATGTTTCCTTGACAACCAGACGACGAACAAGCAGCTGTGGATGGAAGTCGAACGTGTGACGAGGCTGATGCTCCTGCTGGGCTGCAGTGGTCAGTGGCTGCCCCGGACTTAACTCCACGTCATGTTGTGAAACACACACCAGTTCATTTCTCACAATCCAGCAACAACAATAGAAAACATTACAAAACATGAACTAAAAATATTGTATTTAAGAATTAAAGTGTTTAATTTATTCTCATTAATACATATTTCTGGAGCATTAAAATAAACCCACCTGCAGTTGTTGGTCTGTGTCGGTACCATAGAGCGCCGCCTGCTGGACAGGTGCTGCAAGACACCCTAGTGTTTGAGGAGAACGCATCATTTTTTAAAATAGAAGTTTCCACATGTCGGAGAATCTCTACTTTTAGTCAGAAATATTGATTCGAGGATTTTTGAGGCTGAACCACCAAAAAAAAACAAAAACATATTGTGTTGAACTCACGACTCCATTTCCAGGTGCAGTGTTTGTCCACTAGATGGCAGTCGAGTCACAAGAACCTCTTATTTTGCTTCTCTGCCCTTTATTTGGGATTTTTATCCGGATTCGCTCCGTATTTTTTTCAAATCTTATTAATGGATGGATGACAATATAAGCAGATTTATTTGGGAAAAACGAACTGAGTAGGGACAGGGTCGGCCCTCCCTGTAGGTGGACTACGTTTCAATTCACCCTGGTGTTATAAATGTGTCTTTAACGTCAATCAAATGTGTTTATGCTGATTTTCAGTTGTGTATTTAATTCAAGTTGACATGTTTTTCTTTTTACCATGACAACACAATAATACAAGAGAGTGTCTGATTTAGTGAATGAAAGTATCTTCTCTCGTTCTTTACCTTGAAAATATATGATAAATCTCAGATGAAAACTCATGAAGATTTGTTCTTGTGGTGACGAGAGTAAATAATGAAATAAATATAAATGGAATCAAATTAGATTAAATAACATGGATTACACAAGTGTCATTAAAAATGAATAATTATTAAAAAATATATAATAATAATAATCTCTATTTATATAGCGCCTTTCTAGACCAGTATGTTTAAAAAATAATCAATTAAATTGAGACGAGTAGAAAATTAATAAAATTAAAACAAAATAAAACAAAATTTCTGATCCGGGCAGGAGACATGTATACATTAATAAAGTTTATTTAAAAAGTTTTAATTCAAGGGTCAAATAATATTAGCGGTGCTGTGTTACATAACATATTTTTTCATTTTACTTTTTTTTCCATTTAAAAATGGGTGAAACACAGATATTTATACTTACTTATAACATATTATGTTCTTCACAAAGTATATATTACTGAATTGTACTTGAAAACGTTATTATGTCCTGTTTCTGATTGTTATTCGTGAAGTACTACATAGTTGTTTGTTTTATTTTATTTTATTATAAAGCAACTATAGGGCTACTCAGAACATAGAACCTAATTTCACAATAATTAATTTTAAATGATGAGAATTCCCATAATGCTCTGCAACAATTACAAGTTTTACAATATTTGTTTCTTCAGAAATAAACCTTACATTTTTATTGTATTGTGTTGCTGATAAAACAGGTCAGTTGTTGTGAGTTTTACCAACCAAAAAAAAGTCTAGTTAGTGAGTGTAGTAACTTGATATGGAGGTACTGCATAAGTGACATGAATTTGGTGACCATCAGCGCTTTCAATACGTTCATATTACAACGTTTTTATGAAAGAATTTAGAAGAAATTAATAAGAACTAATTAGTAAAGTAACATGATATGGATGATTGTGACAACATGTGCTGCCCATAACAGTTGTAATAAAAAAAAATGGGTAATGAATAGTGCATTTAATATATATATGAAGGTTAGTCATTTGTGGAAAAAATACGTTTGAAAGAAAGCCTGCTGGTTAAAATCAGACAACACATGTTTTTGTCGTTTGAGGGCGCTGTTGTCACTAAACCTGCAGGTGTCAAGTTATTAATGCAAGTAACTTGTTATTTATACTCACCATTAACGTGTAAAGTAAAAGGAGAGATAACTTTTTAAGTCACTGGCATAACCCCCTCCTTCTGTCTCTTGAGCTTCCGGGGGGAGGACACAGACCCTCCACCCTGGCTCGCACCCCCGGTTTGATTTGATCCAGATCCCCGGCGACAGGTGAGAATTGAAGCATTACGCGCACTTAAGGGTTGTTCATCTCACCACTACACCAGATCACCTTCACAGCAAATCTTTTCTTTTCGTTTCGTTCTATTTGACCTTCAAAACCTGGTCAAAATCTCAAGACAAGAGTAACAGGTAGGTTTTGAACCCAAGACCTCTGGATGTCCACACAGAGAGTGCTACCACTGCACTACAGCTCGACTCTGTTTGAGTTCGTTTGGACGCCTTTGACCTTCACTCTGGTAAATCTGAGCATAGATTCAAAGGGTCTCTTGATCAGTTGAACGAATCCCACCCTTCACTCAAGGGAGCAAACCAGACCGGGCGTGAGTTGGGGTTCTAGGGCCGTGTCTCCCCCGAAAGATGAAGAGAGCAAAAGGAGGGGTTTTTTTATTTTGCAGATCGTAACATAACAATTTTATCTCTTCTGCAGACACACCTGATCTCCCACAGGAAGTGGTTCGATGGTTCAAGTCACAGACACTCCATCGAACCACTTCCTGTCGTCCAGGAAGTTGAAAAGACTCCTCAGGTTCTCCATGCAGCAGCGTCCGATGGTCCTGTGGTGGAGAACAGGTCAAAGGTCAAATACGACAGTCACAGCAGCAGATCCTCACCCTGAAGTCCATGTTCTCCTTGATTCTCACACGCACACATGCGCGCGCACGTTCATTGGGAATCATCTGAAACTTCCTCGTTTAATTGATCTTTTAAATAATATATTGAAACACTTTGAAGGATTTAAAGGAAACAAAAATGTTAATTTTCTGCGATGATTAGGTTAAAAAACATTGTATTCAACTTAAATCAGTGTTTGTGTTGCTATAAACAACTTTCTTGTTCGCTTCTCATTTAAATGCGGCTCCGAGACCTGTAGTAATCACAGCGCCCTCAAACGGCAGTGATGCGTAACAACAAGGAAGTATTTCATTATTTTCATTCATGTTTATTCATAAACAGATAAAAACAAACACCAGAAATCATTTTTCATGCCAAACATTTTGAATTAAACAGTAACAAAATATTTCAATTGAAAAGAAAACAGAGCCCGAACGTCTGAAACATAAAGTAATTGATACTCAAAACGAAAATAAAATAGAAAAACAACCAGAAATAAAATGACTTTGACGAACATCATTTACAATAAAACATATTTGTTACATGTTGATGTCTTTCTGTAAAGGTTTTTGTGTGTGTGTGTGTGTGTGTGTGTGTGTGTGTGTGTGTGTGTGTGTGTGTGTGTGTGTAAGTAATTATTTGTCATCAACAAGATTGAACGTGATCAGTTTAAAGGTCAAAGTTATCTTCTCAGGATTGACAGGTTTGACTCTTCAGAGAAGGAGAAACACCAGATCCATCATGAACGTGTTCAGTGGAGAAGATTTAAAGAAGACTCGTCATCGTGAGTGAGAATCAAATCCCAGAGAATCGGATCAAGTCGAGTCACATGACGTCACTGTGTCTTCACTGCAGCACAAACAACAAACGTTCTCAGAGACTTTCATCCAAACATTGAAGCTTCATGTGATGATGTCACTCCTGGAGACACGATCTCACTGTCGTCTACTTCAGCTTCACAAACTCACACGAGGATGATAGATTAAAATAGACTCCAGCATGAAGAGGCTCAGTGAACCTGGTCTGGACTGTGTGGAGGAGAGTCATGGTCTCAGAGACGCTGTAGAAGGACAGAAGACCTGCAGAGTGATCCAGGTAGACCCCCACTGTGGAGGGTCTAACTCTGGAGATGGAAGTCTTGATGCTGTCGTGTATAAATGAACAACCAGAGTCGTGATAATATAAACTCCAGGATTTGTCATTATATCCAAATCCACTTTCATCTCCTGATCTGCTGATGTTCTTGTATGAAACTGCTACTTCACCATCTTCTGTTAGCTTCACCTCCCAGTAACAACGTCCAGTCAGAGACTCTTTACTCAAGACCTGAGAATATTCTATGAATCTATCTGGATGATCAGGATAAAAGTGATCGTCTCCCATGTATGTCACTTTCCTGTTTCCTTCAGACAACATCAACAATGACTGTGCAGTGTTTGGATCCAGAGTGATGTCCTGTGAGTGTGTGAGGAACTGCTCTCTCTCTGGATGGATCATCAGTGAGATGTTGGTCCACGTGTCTCTCAGAAGGTCTGCTGTCACTTCCTCAAAGCGGCGGTAAGTTTGCTCAAGGGTCGAGGAGGAGGTCGTGTCTTCCCTGACCTCTGAGAGTGAGGTTGTGTCTTCACTGACCTCTGAGTGTGAGGTCCAGTTCTGCAGGAACACGATGTGACTGTCGGTGAGTAACAGCTGCTTCAGCTCAGCATCTTTCTTCTTCAGTTTAGTAATCTCCTGCTCCAGCTGCTCCTGAAGTCCTCGGACTCGAGCGGCTTCAGTCTCCTGCAGAGATCTGACCTGCTGTTTCACGTCAGAATATGTTCTCTGGAGGATCTGGATCATCTGGTTGAGGGTCTCCAGACTGGTCTTCACTACTTCATCAGCAAAGACTCTGATCTTCTTATTCTTCTGCTGGAGCAGCTTCTCTTCCTTCTTTCTCTTCCGGATCTTCTGCTGGATCCTTCCTTGACTCTGACCCAGGTCTTTCTCTCTCTCCCTCCTCTCTGCTGCGGCCGAGACGATGTCATGATCTTTGTGTTGGTCCACACAGACAGAACAGATGAGCTGCTGATCAGAACGACAGAACATCTTCTTCTCCTCCTCCTCGTGTTCAGAGCAGATCATCTCCTGGAGCTGCTTGGACGGCTGGACCAGCTTGTGTCTCCTGAAGGCCGGAGCTTCTAGATGAGGCTGAAGATGTTCCTGACAGTAGGAGACCAGACACACCAGACAGGACTTGAGGGCTTTCGTCTTCCTCCCAGTGCAGGCGTCACAGGCCACATCTTCAGGTCCAGCAGAGCAGACGTCCTCAGCTGCTTGTTTCTTCTTACGCTCCTCCACTAGCTCGGCCAACAGGATGTTCTTCTGCAGGACAGGTCTCGGTCTGAAGCTATGTCTGCACTGAGGACACTCGTAGATGTTCTTGTCCTGCCAGTGACCTTCAACACAGGTCTTACAGTAGGTGTGTCCACATGGAAGAGCGACTGGATCCTTCATTAGATCCAGACAGATGGAACAAGAGAGAGATTCTCTGCTCAGATCAACTCTAGTCTCCATGTCTCTGCCACTGAAACTCTCCCTTCACAGCTGAACTCTTTATAGTTTCATGTTGCTGCCATAATCTGATCAACCTGTTGATTCACATGTTTAAACTTATAAAACCACCTGATGATTCAGGACAAATACCTGGACACACCTTGATTCTCACGTGTGTGTGTGTGAATATACATTTCACAAACCAGCGAATACGTCTCATATACAGGGGAAACGATTCAATAAACTGCAATATACTGTGATAGTGTAGTAACACTTTTATAACCTTACGTCTTATGAATCATTCACGTCTAGATTAATGACTTATGCTTATTAAAAACATTTACTAAAAAGGTCAATCGAACAGACAACCACTCGGTTACTAACCCAGTTAACTAACTGACTGAGCTACTGACAGACATTACTTGATGCTCAGAGTTACAAGAGTGAAGGTCAAAGGTGTCCAAACGAAACTAAACGGCATCAAAGTTGATCTAGTGAAGTGGTCGCACTCTCTGTGTGGACATCCAGAGGTCTTGGGTTCAAAACCCAGCTTCAACATCACCTATTTCTGCAGAAATAGAGGTTAACAGTTTTCTTTTTTCCAACATCAATATAAAGTGCGGTTTTCTCTCGTCTCCACCAGAGGGCGCCCTTTCTCCCGAAGAGAATAGTTCAACCTCTTGAGAAAAGAAACAAACACGATGCAGAACTTAATGCTTGAGCTCGTGAGCAGAAGCAAATGAAACCAACACAAGATCATGTTAACGCTTTATTTAGGAGAAGAGTTGAAGTGGATGTCGCTCGGAGACATGGACGGATGCGTTGCCGTGGGTTACAGTGATGACCGAGCACTGAACACAATGACCACAAGTCGGAACTATTTTGATAATAAAAAATATCTGCGGAAGAAAAAAAAAAAGATCTTTTCACTGAAATCATCTTAAAAATATCGTTGTTGTGAATATGTCATTGATTCTGATCACAAGACACGCCCCCTTGTGACGTCGCGCCTCACTTCCTGTCGCCACCGTGAGCTCAGCGTGGCTTATTCCCTGCTGGTGGCGCTGCTGCGCTGGTAGAAGAGCACGTAGGCCTGACTGCTCTGCAGCTGGTTCGGAGACACCGGAGTCACGCTGCGGAGAAACGGGAGACGGTGAGCGCCACCGGGGGGCGACGGAGGGCGGCGTGGAGCACCTGGAGTCGTTGTAGTAGCACCAGCCGTGGTCGTCGCAGCAGCACGCCGTGTAGTGACCCATGTTCACCGTCCCCACGTGGTTGCACACGGCGTACAGGTCGTACAACACGGCGCCTGAGGAGACGCAGACGTCACGACGGCGCCGTCGCCGGAACTAATGTTCGCTCACCGCAGTCGGCGGGTCCGTACGGGCCCAGGTCCAGGCCGGCGACGGGGAAGGACACGTGCACGGCGCTCTTGCTGATGGACCAGCGGGACGTGGTGAAGCGGTTCAGGTCTGGTCTCCGGGTCAAGGATGGGACGAGGGAGTCTCGAGGATACAGAAGGAGAGCGAGGACACAGTGGGGAGCAAGGATACGGAGGACGATGACGCGAGGGAACCTCTGCAGCGACAGACGCTTGGTGCTCTCGGTGTGACGGTCGCAGCGCTCGCACATCTGCAACACACGCCATGACGCCCCCTGCTGGACCCTGGGACCCGTGACCACTCACCGGAGAGTTGTCCTTGTCCAGGCGCTCCTCCTGGGAGAAGAGGTCCAGGCACTCCTTCAGGGTCACCTGGGACCGGCTCTTGGGGATGGGCAGCGAGAGGTCGCAGAAGACGTCGAAGGTGTTGGAGTAGTGCGAGCAGACGGAGCAGTGCAGCGAGCTGCGCAGCTGCCCGGAGAACAGGTCTGAGAGGAGAACGGGTTTGAGTCCAGGGCCGTCGTCCGTGGCGGACTCGAGTCTTCTTACCCACAATCCTGCTGTCGTCCTTCTCCAGGTGCTTCTTCCACATGGCTGCGGCCTCCTCGGAGATCCTGCAGAGACACGGTCCCATAACGTACTGCAACCATTACACTGGAACCTTTTTAGCTCCCAGAACCTGAGAGAACGTTCATCTGCTGAAAATGAATTTAACATTTAAACTTTTACGTTGAAATGTTTTAAATAGTTTAATTAAGTAGTTTCTACATTTAAACGTTAAATGGTTTTTGATTTTTCTTTTAAAATAATTTTACACATTGAGGTAAAAATTCTAGCGTAACAATAACAATAAATGTTCTAAATTAAATCATGTTTAATTCAAAGCTATTTAAATTTAAAATAAAACATATTAAAAAAAAAAACTTTTATTTTTGGAATTGAAATATCAAACCATGTGTAAAAAATTAATCCATTTTGAAAATATTAAAATGTTTAAATTACAAATAAATAAATAAAATGTATATATATCAATGTACAAATAAATCCAACCTTAATACATCATAATTATTGAATTAATTTATTCCAAAAATTAGTTCAAAATAATTTAGAAATCATTGCGTTTTAATAATTTATAAAATGACAAAATCTGTCAATTAATAATAAATAACTTTGAAGATATTCAAAAGTATTTAACTAAAATATATAAAAATATATTAACCATTAAATACACAAATTAATTGAAGATTTATTTGTTTTGAATGTCAAAAAAAAAAGAAAAAAGATTTCAGTAACAGAAAAAGAATAAAGTTTCAACATCTAAAATGTTCAAATATTCAATATTCTGAAGACACTGATGAACTTCCATAGAAAGAACTGAAGGATCTCTCGCTCATTTTTCATTGAACTCAAAGAGACTCTAAGAACTAAAACACTTCCAGGAACTGAAGCAGTGTTTCTAAAGTTCTCACCTGAATCTGGCATATTTCTGCTCCGGCTCTTTCACGCTCCTCCGTACGTAAGGTCTGCGGTTTATTTCCGTGTGAAGTTTGTCCAACAAGAAGCGAAGAAACTCCTGAGCGTCCTGTTGACTGAGACACACTGTGAGCAACAACCAGTGCTAGTTTAGCTAGTAACACGTATATATGTGGAGTATTGTGGAGTACTTGACTCTGGTCTTGTGATACTGCAGTAACACGTATATATGTGGAGTATTGTGGAGTACTTGACTCTGGTCTTGTGATACTGCAGTAACACGTATATATGTGGAGTATTGTGGAGTACTTGACTCTGGTCTTGTGATACTGCAGTAACACGTATATATGTGGAGTATTGTGGAGTACTTGACTCTGGTCTTGTGATACTGTAGTAACACGTATATATGTGGAGTATTGTCCAGTACTTGACTCTGGTCTTGTGATACTGCAGTAACACGTATATATGTGGAGTATTGTCCAGTACTTGACTCTGGTCTTGTGATACTGCAGTAACACGTATATATGTGTAGTATTGTCCAGTACTTGACTCTGGTCTTGTGATACTGCAGTAACACGTATATATGTGGAGTATTGTCCAGTACTTGACTCTGGTCTTGTGATACTGCAGTAACACGTATATATGTGTAGTATTGTCCAGTACTTGACTCTGGTCTTGTGATACTGTAGTAACAAGAATATATGTGTAATATTGTGGAGTACTTGACTCTGGTCTTGTGATACTGCAGTAACAAGAATATATTTGTAGTATTGTGGAGTACTTGACTCTGGTCTTGTGATACTGCAGTAACAAGAATATATGTGTAGTATTGTCCAGTACTTGACTCTGGTCTTGTGATACTGCAGTAACACGTATATATGTGTAGTATTGTCCAGTACTTGACTCTGGTCTTGTGATACTGCAGTAACACGTATATATGTGGAGTATTGTCCAGTACTTGACTCTGGTCTTGTGATACTGCAGTAACACGTATATATGTGTAGTATTGTCCAGTACTTGACTCTGGTCTTGTGATACTGTAGTAACAAGAATATATGTGTAATATTGTGGAGTACTTGACTCTGGTCTTGTGATACTGCAGTAACAAGAATATATTTGTAGTATTGTGGAGTACTTGACTCTGGTCTTGTGATACTGCAGTAACAAGAATATATGTGTAGTATTGTGGAGTACTTGACTCTGGTGTTGTGATACTGCAGTAACACAGATATATGTGTAGTATTGTCGAGTACTTGACTCTGGTCTTGTGATACTGTAGTAACAAGAATATATGTGTAATATTGTGGAGTACTTGACTCTGGTCTTGTGATACTGCAGTAACAAGGATATATGTGTAGTATTGTCGAGTACTTGACTCTGGTCTTGTGATACTGCAGTAACAAGAATATATGTGTAGTATTGTCCAGTACTTGACTCTGGTCTTGTGATACTGCAGTAACAAGTATATATGTGGAGTATTGTCCAGTACTTGACTCTGGTGTTGTGATACTGTAGTAACAAGTATTTATGTGTAGTATTGTGGAGTACTTGACTCTGGTGTTGTGATACTGTAGTAACAAGGATATATGTGTAGTATATCTGGTGTTGTAGTATTTACAGACCACATGACTCTTGACGAAGTCGTAACTGCTTTCGTTTGTTTTAAAACCAAAATATGTCCAAACATCAGCTTTAAAAGCTGCTGGAGTCACTGTATCCTCTCGTCCTCAGTCATCATTTCATGGTTCCTCTGGCCGACAAACCTGTATCCGCTGAAGTGAGGCACGGCCTCTCTGAAGAGGTTGTAGAAGCGTCGAGGGTTGACGTCTCCGCCGCAGTCGTCCTCGCTCCACAGGCAGGACAGCACCTGACAGAACGCTGGGACAGACGAGACATTAGCGAGCGGCGGCGTCAGAGTGCGGCTTCTAACCTTCCGTCAGCCGGGCCTCGTCTTTGGAGAACTTGTCGCGGCGGTGCGACTTGAGGAGGCAGTAGTCGCGCAGGTCGCAGGTGTGCGACAGACACTGGACGATGGCGTTCAGGAAGCACTGGACAGAGACAGAGTCGTTCTACGTCTCGCCACAAGATGGCGCCAACATTGAGACGCACCAGAGGGTTTTTTTTTTTCCTACCGTGTTGCCGATGTTCCTGAGGCCGACTCGCCCGCTCCCGAACGACAGCTCCTCTTTCTGAGACGACAACAGAGGTTCAGTGTGTGTGTGTGTGTGTGTGTGTGTGTGTGTGTGTGTGTGTGTGTGTGTGTGTGTGTGTGTGTGTGTGTGTGTGTGCGCGCGACAGGGATTTAGTCGTCTTATCTGGTTAACATAACAGACCTGAAGGAGGTCAGCGAAGGTCGTCATCCTATTAGGAGTGCTGACATGTGCAGGAACACGTGTGTGTGTGTGTCTGTGTGTGTAATCAAGTGTGTATTTCACACCGGATCTCACGATACCATATATTTCGATACACTTGCATTATTTCCTGAACCGGTTTAAGGTTGAATTAATTGAACTGAAAGAGGAAACATGGACAGTATCCTCTCGTCCTCAGTCATCCCTCCATCTTTCCTGACTCACATCTTCACGTTTTTTTTTCTCTCAAAATCAGAAATTTCCTTTCACTGCAAGTGTTTCTCTCGTTTCAATGCATCCGTTCGTCTCGCTCGTCCTTTTGTTCATGTAACGATAAAACGTAAAATACTTTCTGTTTTCGTTTGTTTGAAACTTGACAATCAGATTTGTCTGTCGTTCATTTCTCACATCCATCGTTCTTTCCATCATCTGTTCTCTACATCAATGGCAAGGAAGTCATTTCTCGTTCTGACATTTGGACGTCGCTTCAGTCTCACTTTCTTCTCCAGATAATGGATCATCCCTTCATCATGACCAGGAACATGCTGACTCAGCACCAACATCTGGTTCTTCACAATTAAAGCCATTCAATGTTTGACTTCCTGGATTCAGTCGCTTTTTCTTCTCCTCTTTTTAAGAGTGGATATATTTATCATTATTTTATTCATTATTATCTCAATTCTTTACTTTTTATTTTTCTATTTATGTTAAAAAAGACTGGAAAAAGGAGCTGCAGCAACAAACCCTTCATCATTTCTATTCATGTTTAAATAAAGCAACGATCCTGCAGGAGGACCAGTGATGTCGTGGAGTTCTAGAGTGACCCGGGGTCGGCGAGCGAGACACGAGTGACTGACCCGGGTGTCGGTGACCAGCAGCAGACCCATCAGCGACGTGTACAGCACCGACTGCGAGATGTCGGTGGGCTCCTTCTCGAGGCCGTTCCGGGTCACCAGGGTCCGGCACAGGTCCTGGCAGGAGCGCTCCACGTTGACCCCGCTGCTGCTGCTGCTGCTGCTGCTGCTGCTGCTGCCGGCTCCGGGCATGGCTCGAGACTCGCGGCGCGTCCCGGGACCACAGCGTCCATGCAGGACTTCACTGGGACCAGAAGAGCTTTTTAAAAGACGGAGAAACAGACACGAGAGGAAAGAACACTGACCTGGAGTCTGGTCTCGGTGCGGACACACTGTCCCGACGCCATCACCTGCTGAGCTGTGAAAAATGCATGAGGCGCCGTCTACGGTTTCACCGAGTGTGTGTGTGTGTGTGTGTGTGTGTGTGTGTGTGTGTGTGTGTGTGTGTGTGTGTGTGTGTGTGTGAGGCCGGCCTCTCTGTCATTGGTGAGTGTGTAAGAGCGAGAGGATAATCATCTCTAATCTTTCTCTCTGCAGCTCGTTCTAAACTTAAACCTCACGCTTCTGTGTCGCGGCTCCAGGTGTCGATCCTCGGACCTTCAGGGTTTCTAACCGACAACCGCCAACGCCGCTAAACACTGCATTTAATAGGATGTGAAACATAAATAATTGGAATGAAATTCTAAAATAAGCCCCTTTTTTTTAAACATTATTTGATTTAAAGATTCTAAAGAATCATTTTTCATATATTTTACAATTAAATTAGAATAAAACGTTACAAATATATAATATAATATAAACAGAAGTA
Organism: Callionymus lyra; assembly: GCF_982586985.1. Lineage (NCBI taxonomy): Eukaryota > Metazoa > Chordata > Actinopteri > Syngnathiformes > Callionymidae > Callionymus > Callionymus lyra. The sequence continues at coordinate 7,905,384 of NC_141836.1, read as the reverse complement.
TCTAATCTAATGGAATAAAAATAACTGTTAATATTTAATTTAATATATATTACTTTCTAAAAAATGATGATGTATGTAACATGGTCTGATATTTTATTTTCAGTGCTTTTATATTTTCCACTGCAATATTAAAACCATAATCAATAATAAAATAAAACCTAATTTAACCTTTGTGTCATCTCAGGGTCAAGGTGACCCCGGGGGCCAAAAATAATTCGGGTCACACTGACCCAGAGATAAGATAAGGGTTATTATACACTTCATTTTAAAAACACTAAAGCACTAAGAAATTAAAAAGAAAAAAAAAGAGAGTAAGAAGGACAAAAACAAAAGTAGAAAAAAAACATTTCAGGACATATTTCCACTATTTTAAACTATAAACTTTGTTAAACTATATTAATAATTAATAATAATGTCATATATCATTTGATCATTTGCTCAAGTCTGAACAACAAATAAGACAAATCATAAAAAGTAAAAATAAAAACGTTGACTTTATTTCACATGCAAGTAAAAGAAAAAACATCCTGAAAGTCTTTCTTATTTCAGTCTGGCGCAGGAATGTCTCTTGACTGATGAATACTGAGGTATGTGTTCTCTTTTAAGATTCAACATCTATTAATGCAGCAAATGTTTATTTTCCAACACAAAGAAGCTTCTGAGAACCAGAGAAAAAGAGCTTTTTTTAACCTTCATCTGCCTGAAAGAATAGTTCGTGAGTCTCGCCACTAGAGGTCGCCAAACAATGTTTTAAAAGCTAAAGTTTGGTCCCGGGGCCTGAGAGGAGAGTGACAACCTGTGGTCTACGGAGCCGCTTCGGTCCTCTTGGTGTCGCAGCTGAGGCTGAGGTCGGCGATGTGGTAGAGGGCGGGGTCATGGGTCGGGGCCACGCTGCGGTCCCTGGCCTGGACGATGGCCTGACGCAGGCTCGTGGTCCACTGCTGCCGACTGAACAAGTCGTTGGCCTGCAGGTTGTAGGAGGTGGCTTTGGAGCGCCCCCTGCTGCTCACGCGGAAGCAGTTCTTCACTGCAGAAGATGGTGAGTGGAGAAATATAAGGAAAATTGTATTTTATTTTATAACATTTAATAATATATATTAATACAAGAAGATGAAAAGATAGAACTTTATTACTCCTTTAAATTAAATCAACAATAGTCTACTGGAAGAAACACAATTTGAAGACAAACATGCAGTTATTGAAATAATAAATCAAAATTATAAAAGTTAAAAATTAAGTTTATATTGTGGGTTTGTTTAGTTCACTTTTGTCTGGACGTGTTATTTAAGTTTGTTTTATTTAACATCAGCGTTTTGTATCGTTTGGTTTTTTAATTATCGATTAAAGGTGGTTGTGTTTATTGTTGATGTTGAATAGTTTGTGTGATCAATATTAGAACAAATAGTGGCTTTTGTTGGTGTTTAAGTTGCTCGGAGATTTGAGGAGAAGACAATATCTTTATCTACTTTTCTTCATTATTATATTTTAAAGCATTTCATATTTATTTATTTAATTTAATCATTTTTATATTGAAAGATTGAAATTCCATTTTCTATATAATTGACAAACAATTCTGATTATTTTTCCCTAATAAATGATTTAAAATTTTTTTTTTTTTAAATTATTTTACCAACATTTTTATACTATATTTTTATTACTATATTTAATTCGTTTTTTTGTAAATATTGGAATAAGAATATCAAACTCTATGATTAAAAATTGATTCATAAAATAATAATAATAAAAAGATTAAATTATAAAAATATTTAAATGTACATTTAAAAAAAAAACCCTCAATTTAATGAATAAAAAAAACAACTGTCACTACAGAAAGTATTGCATTTAATTATGTTATATAATAATAAACACGTATTTATTATTTAATCATGATAAAATGCAACATTCCAGCAACAAGCGCACGCATCCCTGCGATGATCACCTCGGTCGCTGCTGCTGCTGAAGTGACCTCTGAAGCTGCCGCTCGTCTCTCCGTCAGGAATCTCCTCCAGGTTGAGCAGGACGTTGGGCAGCGGCTGCCGATACACCTGGAACACACTCGCTCCGTCTCGGTCCTCCCCGGCTCGCGTCAGAACCAGCGCCAGCTCGAACAGGAAGACGTGCAGACGCTGCGGAGCGTCAAGAGACGGCGTGACGGACTGAGGCAGGTGCGACTCACCTGCAGGACTCACCTGGCCTTTGCTGCTCTTCAGCTCGCCGTGACAGTACAGGAAGCGCGACTGCTGGATCTCCGGAAGCCTCTGATGGTTCTCCGAGTAGTTCAGGGCTCGTCGGTAAAACTGACACTCGGCCTCGCCGGTCTTCTTGTTCACCTCCGTCACGATGCTCTGGATCAACTCCAGCTGTGGACAAGAGTCAGTTTGATGCAGATGTTTAAACAGGTTTGTATCATGAGCATGTGCAATGTCTCCCTCTGGCGGCGCTTCAGTGCAATTACACTATATTTGTATTGAAGTAAGTAAGTAAGTAAGTAATATTTATTTATATAGCGCTTTTCCAGACCAGGGTCACAAAGCGCTTAAACAATCAAAACAATACTCAAAAAATTACATACTTTAAAGATCAAGATAATACTGAGAACAACACAGGAGTTCGAGAAAATCAAGGAAAAGCCTGAACAAATAGAAACGTCTTAAGATGTTTCTTAAAGTGTTTACTATACGTTGTTTTTCTACACACTGATCTGTCATGGAGAGAAATAAACATTTCTTTTTAATTAAAATATCTTGTGTTGTTAAGTGTGTGTGTCATCGTCTGTGTATGCACGTGTTTGAATGTGTTGTTAGGTGTATGTATGTTAATGTGTGTTGTTAGGTGTGTGTGTTGTCGTCTGTGTATGCATGTGTTTGTGTGTGTTGTCAGGTATATGTATGTTAGTGTGTCTGTTGTGTGCAGTGTATGAACGTGTTTGTGTTTTGTAAGATGTTTGTGTGTTTTCAGCTGTATGTGTTGTCAGATATGTGTGTGTTGTGTTCAGTGTATGAACGTGTTTGTGTGTTTTCAGATGTGTTTTTCATTAGGTGTGTAATTGTTGTCAGATGTGTATGTGTGTTGTCAGTTTTACATGTGTTGTCAGGTTTGTGTGTTGTCAGGTGTGTGTGATTTATTAGATTTGAATGTATTTTGTCAGGTGTGTGTTGTCAGGTGTCCGCGTGTTGTCAGTTGGTGTGTATGTGTCGTCAGATGTGTGTGTTTTCAGATGTGTGTATGTGTTGTCAGTTGAATGTGTGTGTGAGTTGTTAGATGTGAATGTATTTTGTCAGGTGTGTGTTGTCAGAGGTATGTGTGTTGTCAGGTGTCCGTGTGTTGTCAGGTGGTGTGTATGTGTCGTCAGGTGTGTGTGTGTTGACAGATGTGTGTGTTGTCAGATGTGTATCTATGTTGAGTTTTTTTGTGTTGTCAGTTGTGTGTGTGAGTTGTCAGATGTGTATGTATTTTGTGGCATGTGTGTTGTCAGATGTATGTGTGTTAATAGGTGTCCGCGTGTTGTCAGGTGGTGTGTATGTGTTGCCAGGTGTCTGTGTGTTGTCAGGTGGTGTGTATGTGTTGCCAGGTGTCTGGTGGTGTGTATGTGTGTTTGTGTGCGTGCTGTCAGATGTGTGTGTATTTTGTGGCATGTGTGTTGTCAGACGTATGTGTGTTAATAGGTGCACATGTGTTGCCAGGTGTCTGTGTGTGTGTGTGCGTGCTGTCAGATGTGTGTGTATTTTGTGGCATGTGTGTTGTCAGACGTATGTGTGTTAATAGGTGCACATGTGTTGCCAGGTGTCTGTGTGTGTGTGTGCGTGCTGTCAGATGTGTGTGTATTTTGTGGCATGTGTGTTGTCAGACGTATGTATATTAATAGGTGTACATGTGTTGCCAGGTGTCTGTGTGTTGTCCGGTGGTGTGTATGTGTGTGTGTGCGTGCTGTCAGATGCGTGTGTTGTCGTACAGCATCAGGCAGTGTGTCTTCGTCCGGGTGATCTGCGGGCGTGCACTTCTGGATCTCCTTCAGCAACAGAGGGTATTTGACCAGTCGGCTCCGGGGAAGATCCAGGAAGTTCCAGAGGTCCAGTTTGCGGCTGAAGGACGACTCCTGACACAGACGCAGGAAGTGCTCGACTCTCTTCTCGCTCTTCTTCTGGTCCAGCAGAGCCTTGGCTCCCACCTGGTTGCAGCAGTAGGTGACGTAGGCCTCCAGGCACGGGAACTGAGGGACATGTTTGGTCAGACGTTCAGACCCTGGTTACCATGGAGACTCACCCAGTGCATCAGCGTGGGGGCCACCTCGCCCACCGTCTTCTCAGACCCTCGCAGACGCTCCAGTCGGCTCAGAAGATCTGGAGCAGAGAGGGAGGATCTTATAGACGTCTGTGGAAGTCAAAGGGTTGCTGGCTCACCTTCGTGCAGCGGGATCAGAGAGTCCAGGGTGCCGAAGATCTGACCCAGCTCGCTCTCCGTCAGGATGTCCAGCTTCAGCATGGGCTCGTAGTAGACCTGAAGACTCGCGTCAGACCAGGACTCAACCGGACCAGAGTCGCATCACTGACCTTCTTGACCAGACTGAGGTCTGCAATCAGCTGCCGCTCGCCCTCCGTCAGCTCGTAGATGACCTGCAGGAGAACCAGCCATTCGTCGTCATCATCATCTTCTTCATCATCATCATCATCATATTGATCATCATCATCTTCGTCATCATCATCATCATATTGATCATCATCATCGTCTTCATCTTCGTCATCATTATAATCATCATTACCAACATCCTCATCATCCTCTTCATCATAATAATCATCATCATCATCATCGTTATAATGATCACCACCATTATCATCTTCATCATCAACATCTTCATCCTCATCGTCGTTATAATCATCACCACCATCATCATCATCTTAATCTTCATCGTCTTCATCTTCGTTATCATCGTCTTCATCTTCGTCATAATCACCACCATCATCATCATCATCATCTTAATCTTCATCATCGTCTTCATCTTCGTCATCTTTATAATCATCATTACCAACATCCTCATCATCCTCTTCATCATAATAATCATCCTCATCATCATCATCATCGTTATAATGATCACCACCATCATCATCATCATCTTAATCTTCATCTTCGTCATCATCATCTTCGTCATAATCACCACCATCATCATCCTAATCTTCATCTTTGTCATCATTATCATCACCACCATCATCATCATCATCTTCATCCTCCTCATCGTCATCATCATCATCACCGTTATAATGATCACCACCACCATCATCATCATCATCTTAATCTTCATCATCATTATCATCATCATCATCCCCATCATCATCCTCTTCTTCATCATTGTCTACATCTTCATCATCGTGACACCTGACCGGGCTCACCTCTTGTCTCTTGATCTCCTTGGCCGTGAGGTCCGGGTTCTCCACCGTGTCGCTCCAGCACTGGCTGTTGCGTCTCCGTGGAAACGAAGAAGCTTTTCTGGCCCGGAGAGGAGGCGTGGGCAGCGGCCGCACGTCGGTACGAAAGCTGATGGAGCGCTTAAGGACAAATGGAAAATAAAAAGACCTCATTCATGTATAAATTAAAGCAGGAAATAAGAGTCTACAATAATGAATGACGGTAATAAACTAAACATGAAGCTGCAGTAATGAGTTCACTGAGAGGGAGTGGGACGAAGAGAGTGCTAATCAACTTAGATATATTCAGTCACAGCAGCTAATTGTATCGTGGAGAAAAGGATTTCATACAGAAACGGAGTAAAAAGTACCGAGATGGAGAGTCCGATGCGCTTCAGCGCCGGCGTCTTCACCGGACTGATGACTGCGCTCAGACTGTTGGACTTGACCACAGGTTTGACCCGCTTGTTGCTCGGCTCCTGCAAGTCACACACGACTTGTTCGACCTCATCGAAGAAAGTGTGCATCTCCGACTCGAGTGTTGACACAACACATCGACGCCGACTCCAGGAAGGACCAACACTCACCTCGGGATCTTTCACCTGGTGCTCCGTTTCGCCTTCGCCTCCATCTTCATCGTCCTGGAGTCAGAGTTGAGAGAGAGAGAGAGAGAGAGAAGTGAGAAGTTACTGGGTGCATGGCTGGGATTTCCGGTGTGAGTCTCGTAAAGGGGAAGGAAGTTCGATGAACGAAACGGAAAATGTGTTTCTTTTTTTCTTCTTTCTCTTTAACCAGAATTGTGCTGCAGAGTCATCACAGCCCTGCTGTGGTTCACCTTCATTCCTGATGAGATCATATCCATCTATGGCTGTAAAATATCTCATTTGGAATTTTAATTTTTTAATGATTGCATTGACAGGAAGTTAAAAGTTCATCTTGTGTGGGAATCACACCTACACACTGTGGGAAGTGATGCCAGTTTTAGATAAACTTTTAAAAATGAAGTGATGAAAGAAGGAGGTATTATACATAAATAAAAAAGAGGGAATAGTAATGAGAGTGTGTGAAAAAGGACAAGCCGGTTATTGTTATTGTCACACACTAAGTTTCAAGCGTTGTTCTTAAGCAGAACATCTTAAGCGACGAGTTAGGTTGACCAATTTCCGCTTGCTGCAGTGAGACGACAAACACACCTCTGTGATTCTGATCACCAGGCCAGGCATTTGCTCCTGCTTCCTCTTCTTCTGTAACATAGAAAGAGTGTAAAGTGACTTTCCTCTCGGGTCGGAGGTGCAGACGTGCTCGAGGGCTCACGGCAGTGTGGTCGCAGTTGTTGGCCTCCGCAGACTCTCTCCTGAGAAAAAAAAAAAAAAAAAAGACAGATGAGTTCCGGCAGTTTCAAGGCTGGAGTCACTAAATCTACCGACCAGGTCATGACTTGGTCGTCTCCCACGTCCATGTCGGACTCAGCGCGTCCCGTCACGCATGTTTTCAAGGAGTGTAACGAAGCCGTCCGGGCGAGAAGAGGCGCTTCGATGCTTCAGCGGCAGCTGCAGAGTTTGTTTGCACAGCGTTCTTCCTCCTCCTCCTCACCGTCTTCCTCATCTCGCACTCGACCACATCCTTTCACATCTGCTCTGAGCACATCCACGCATCACTTTTGACATCAACCTGCTCGTCGTCAACTTACATCTACTGATGATCATTGTGACCGGTTGAATTCAAAGTGTCCTGTTGGACGTACAAATTACGTAATATTTGTAGAGCGCTTTTCTAGACACACAAAAAAAGTGCTTAAACAATCAAAACAATACTCAAGAAAATATATACTTAAAAGGTCAAGATAACACCGAGACAAACACAGGAGTTCCAGAGAATCAAGGAAAAGCCTGAACAAATAGACGTTTCTTGAAGGAGTCAGTAGATCATCAAACACAGAGGGAGAGGAATATTAAATCATCAGAACCATCACTAGGTTTGTGTATTGGCAATGGTCTGGCTATTGGATAAATATTACGATAGAGGGACAGCTCTACAATATAGTAGTAACAAGTATATATGTGTAGTATTGTCGAGTACTTGACTCTGGTGTTGTAGTATTTACAGACCACATGACTCTTGACGAAGTCGTAACTGATTTCATTTGATTTGAAACAAAAACATGTCCAAACATCAACTTTAAAAGCTGCTGGGGTCACTGTATCCTCTCGTCCTCAGACCACCATATTAAAACTTCAGGGGTACAGTAAGTAAGTAATATTTATTTATATAGCGCTTTTCGAGACCAGGGTCACAAAGCGCTTAAACAATCAAAACAATACTCAAAAAAGTACATACTTTAAAGATCAAGATATAACTGAGAACAACACAGGAGTTCGAGAAATTCAAGGAAAAGCCTGAACAAATAGAAACGTCTTAAGATGTTTCTTAAAGGAGTCAGTAGATCCATCAAGCGCAAAGAGAGAGGAAGATCGTTCCAAAGCTTACCCAATGAATGATGTATTTCTAATTCCACTACAGGTACATTTCAAGAATATCAGCGCCTGTTTATTGTACGGTGCAAAATAAATTCAAATTTCAATGAGTTATTTTAAACAAACATTTAAAATAACCGCGTTTATATCATCAGCCCCCTTTTTGTAGTGTCTGGATGTGTACTTAAGTTTGTTGACACAGTAGAGTCATTATTTTAAGACTTTTTACAAATTCTAAAGGTGTACGATATGGTTTATGTGTGAACGGCTGTAACGACTCACAAATAGATATATCCTAACATTTGTAAAATGTAAGGCACATAATCAGCTTGAACCAAGTTTCATACCTCTTTTTTTTTTAAAGTCTTGCTTGAAATGATTATAGTTCATAGTTATAGATTAATCTTACATTAGAAATTGTAATATAACGGTTAGTTAATTGTAGTTTTTCTAATTTCTACCGATTGGTTTTATAGTTTTACCGACCACTTAAATACGACTAAGCTGTTCATCGTTTGACACACTATTTTCTAACTACGTTCATCCACGTAAGAGCAGCTCAGACAGACCTGGAGGTGAATCACTGCAGCCCCCTCACAAAGATGTGACGTCTATGCTTGTAAGAGCAGGAGGAAAATGCGTTTCAATCGCACGTCACCTCAGTTGGGCCTCGAAGCCGAGCTAGATCACGTCTGCAGTGACGTCTACGTTAAACTCTGTGGGGAAATGAGAGTTAAACTGAGGTCGGCCTCGATCTGAAACACTGGCCGACATACCTTCGCTGTCGTGACGTCACTGCGAGTCTATCCTGGGGAGGCAAGAAAAAGACGAAAGAAAGACGCAGAGAACGAAGAGACTGAAGGATGTTTTATTAACGTTTATTCACTATCACACTAAGTGCTCCCGACAAACACGTGTCACTCTCAGCCGACAGAAAGAGCAACGCCGTTTATCAACTACGAGGTGAGTGTGAAACAAAACTGCCCTTCAAATCAAAAATCAGGAGAACTTGAACAAAAGTAGGAAACGTGTGCAAGAGCTCGATCTCGGAGCTGCGGGACGCCAGTGTCAGGTGATCCAGTTTTTTTTTCTGTTTTGGACAGGTCGTGTCGACAAATTTAAGTTTCCCGACAGATAAATTACTGAACGAGGAGCATCTTTGAAAGGAGATGCCAGTAGAGGGCGTGGTTTAACAAGGTGGAGCACAGGAGTGTGACGATGCTTCAAGGGGACACTAGGGGGCGCAGTGACGCATCAGAAAGTCAGATCTTATGACCATTCTGGAATCAACGGGGAAAACTGCTATATGTGCCCCTTATTCCTGCAGCACCCCCAACACAGCCGGATCCTCTACACAACAGGAGTCCTCCAGTCAGCTGACCACTGACACTCAGGCGCCTTCAGGCCTAAACGCGACTGAGCCGAAGTACAGCCGACCAGGGTCGCCCCACCACCTCCCCCCTCCCCCCAAAGAAATCAACTCTGAAAAAACATCGACCCCTCTCGCCCCTCCAGCCCCCACACCCTTACACAGGCGGGCGAGTGGGCCGCTCAGCGGATGGTGTATCGGACGTAGGGGACCTCCACGTCGTTTTCCGATTGGTCGTCGCAGCAGAGCTCGAACACCAGGGCCTTCACGTGCCTGCCGAGCTTCTTCTTGGACACTTTAGTGACGATCTCGGACATCCTGCAAGAGGGAGCCAACGTTACGTTTAAGGAAAGAGGCCAATGGTGGCAACACCCTTTACAACACCCTTTACACATTGATCTAGTCGGTGACAGCTGATGCGTCGCTACGATATTGAATTTAAATCGTACGTGTTGCCAAGACAAAGGTACCCGTCAGACGTGATTGGCATTAGGGGAGCAGTTCAGGTAATGGCACCAAGAGGGAGGATACCTCGTACGCAATGTTGAGTTTACAAATAAATGTTAATTTTAACTTGTGGAAAAGTCAATTTCAAAGAACGTTACCCCCGAAATAAAATAAAAATGGAAAACCGTTTAGTGTGTTGTGTTCAATCTTCAACCAAAAAAAAAAGTACTCTACTGCACTTTTGCGACCCTGACCGGAAGTCTGTAAAGAAATAAAACTGCTGTTGCAAAGTTGTAGCAGTTTTATTGCGTTAACCTACAGACAATGGTGATAAAAATGATTTATTATTGCTTCCTATTACCCCCAACAACAACAGCTTCTTCCCTCTGGTCATCGGACTGCTGAAAACAATACAACTACAAGCAATGCACCATTTAAAACATTATTTGTCATTTATATATAGCACTATTTTTTACTTATTTATATTTTTACTTTTATATACGTTTATTATATGCAATATTTAAAACATTTATTTACTCTTACTTTATATTGCTCTATTTATAACTTGTGAATATTTATACAATCACCCTATGCTATGTTTTGAAACGGTTGCCAAGCAACAAAATTTCGTTGCCATATGTTTTACTGCCGTGTTCTTCTGCGCATTGACAATAAAGAAAGTCTAAAGTCCAAAAGTCTAACAACCACCCTGGTGTTAACGTGGCCCTCTGGGAAATGTAATCACCCATCCATCGTACTCATGACAGAAGTGTACTCACGGCAGTTCCAGCCTCTCTTTGAGTTTGGCAGCAGGCATGAAGAAGGAGAAGAGCATCGACACTCCCTGAGAAAGCATGGTGATGTCCAGCTGGTGCTCATTCTAGGAGGACAAAGGTAAACTTGAATCAACCGTTCATGGTCGCGTCATGATCAACAGAACTGTGGATTGAAGAACCTACTTTGAAGTAGTCCAGGAACTGCTGAAGGGTCATTTCCTCTCCGCTTGGTTGTAGTCCCGTCACCTCGAATCTGTCCCACAATGACCACTCCTTCTCATAGTACTGGAAGAACCACACAGGGTCAGACGGAACACAAACGATCAAGCATCAATTAGACGAGTTACCTTGTGTTTGGGAGCAGTGAGGGGTTCGGAGAAGGCAAAGAAAGGAAGGGCCAGGTTCATGAAGCCGTTCTTATAGGACTCCAGCTTCTTGTGTCCTTGAACGATCTTGATGAGCTCCAGACAAACCAGCCCCACGACGGAAGCCGTTGTTGTGGCGATGGCAGGAATGATCTTTCCTGCAATCAGTTTGCTCTGCGTGGAAAAAAACAAACGTAAACCTCCCGCCAACGTTTTGGAGAGGTTGCCTTCAAAGCGAGGCTCACCTTGTGTCTGTCTGCGGGAGGAATGTCGTAGTTCTCTGCTCTGGAATTTGATGCAGCTACAATGAAGTCCATGTGGAAGTTGGTATCATCGTCCTGATGGAGCCAAACAGTTATGAGTCACACTCTTCTTTAAAATACAACTTGTTGACTAATACCTTCTCAAAATCAATGGGGCACAGTTTGAACTGGGTGTCTGGGTAGGGCAGCTTGACCTTCAGCTCCTCCAGCCTGGTGTCGTCTGTGTGGGACAAACAAATGTCAGCAACGATTTATCATCAGCAGATGAAGTTTGGAAACTGACCGACTGAAGCGTTGCTGTTCTGCAAGTCCTGATCCGAGACGTGGATCTTGACACCCGAGCGAGGCGTGAACGGCGGGACATCGACCTCCTCCAGGATCTTGATCAGACCCTCTCTGTCGCGGCTTCCTTTCATGTTGTATGTCTGAGCAAACAGGTTGGCTGCTGCCATCACGTAATCCACGTGCAGGTCCTAAACACAAGGTGTCAAACGATCGATCAAGTCTCATCGGACATCCCACCTTCACCACAAAATGAAGCATCAACTTACGTTGCTAGTGCTGAAGTCAAGGCCATGTGGACATCTCTTTGGACCTGACCAAAAGGGGGCGCCAGAGCTGGTCAGCTGAAAAAAGAACAAAGAAAATGAATAAAAATGAAAATTTCTCAGCCCTTGAGTTTTCATTTTAATTATCCGATAAAGTAACCATTTAATCGACAGAGCACACAAGCGTCGTTTTCTCCTCAGCACACACTGACGACAGCGTGAGAAGGTCAGTGGAACTCACTTGCACCCAGACATGTCTGGTGCATCAGTATTAGCATGGCGGGATCATCATTGGAGGTCATGACATGAACAAATGCATCGTTTAATCCGAGTGTTAGTCCAAAAGCAGCTCAAACTAAAGAGATATTCATCTTGGTACCTGTTCTGGGGGGAAGTTGTGCAAAAGTTGGCGGATGTTGTTGCTGTACTGGACTTGCCAGTGCTTGCGAGCCCAGGCCACACAGTCAGCCCAGCTTTTGGGACTGTCCCGGACCAGGTAGTTGTAGACGGCCTCCAGGACCTCAACGGGCTGAGCGCCGGGAAGCTTCAGAGTCCGCTCCATGAACTTGGGGTCGCTGTTGGGACAAGTATTAAAAGTTCAAATCTAAAAATAAAGTGATCACATAAACGCATACAACAAACGACAATTAGTGTTGATCTCGATTATATCAACTCTCTTCACCATGACATTTTTCCCAGAATGCCTTAAATGTGGCGAGTCACTACCTCCGTTACAGAGGGACAGAGACAGTGTTTCATATGGCTGAAGTACTTGGAGACCATTTACTAAGAAGTTCAAACTATAAATAAAGACAACAGCAGCTTTATATCATGGTAAACAAATGTGGCAATGTAGAAATTGCATCATTGCAGTTACACTTTTCGGACACTTGAGGAGCCAGAGCAATATTTTAAATATACATTTTGTATTTTTTTTATACGAGTAACCTTTATAAATCAATAAGAAAGTGATTGATAACAAAACTTCATTGTCCATATATTTCTGTATCAGTTGATTAGCATCTCAACTCACTGGTGGTACTGCATTGCGTTCTCTGGTGGGTGTTTGAAAAGTCCTTCAAATTCATCGCGTGCCCACTGCAAAGAGAGGAGTCAAGAAATCAGTATTCCAAAGGGCACGAGATTCATTTGAAGTTTACAGCTCCGGGAAATGGGTCTTCCCAAGCAAGCTTATTGTACAAACCTGCAGAGTGTGCTCAATGGCATTTGGAAAGTTCTTCAGAGTGCAGATGGGGATGGACTTCTCTGGTGGGTCTTGACTGGAGCTGTAGGATTCTGTGAGGAATGGGATCACCACCTGGACATTTCCTTTGGTACCGAGAGTGCCCGACTCCAGAAGAGGCTTGCGGTAGTACACGCACCGTCTGTCCATGTACATGCCTGCAGAGCAAACAAGTCAACGTCAGGAGTCAGAGAAGACTAAACAAAAAACAAAAGTATGTTCTTCATTTGAACATTTTAGTACTAGTTTTCAATGATATGGAATAACAAACACCAAAAATATTATCCTCTTCAAAAACCAAGAAGTTAACTCACGGGCGTCGACATTGTCGAGTGCATTCGCCACCCCGTCGAGTTTTTCAAAGAAGTCATCGTCGTAGACCTTCTCTGTGTCGGGGCCGACGCGGTTCTGGTGGCCCGTGATCCGGATCGATGGGTTCATCTGTTTCACTGCAGCTGCGGCAGTATCGCTCTTCATTTTCTGAGAAAAGAAGCGGGTGTCTCGTCAGTGAGGAAACAGAAGTAGTTCAGGAGCATGGAGCTCCTAATTAAGCCAAATCATTTATGGAATAACAAACTCTTTCAATGTTACACAAATGGAAAGTTTTACCATAATTAAAGTATGTTTTACTTGTTAGAACCAGTAAAGTAATGACCCATAATCTCACTGATGGGTTAAGCTCAATTTTCCTTTCCACCCTCTATTTTTGTTGTAGCAGTAGCGTATATAAAAAGATGACTCACTGTCACGTCAGCCGGTCTGAAGAGAAACTGCCTGTTCAGGTTGGACTTCTCGATGGTGTCCATATCTGTGACGATGACTTCACCTTCTCCACTTGCCAGTCCGATCATGGCAAAGTTTTTCAAGAGCTCACAGCCGATGGCTCCAGCTCCCACCTAAGAGGAAAAGCAATTTAATTATAATTTAGAATTATGACTCCAAGGCTTCATCTGAACGATGTTTTCACAATAACAAAGTAAATGTCATTTAATCAACAAAGTGTACATTTTCTCCTCAGCACACACTGACGACAGCGTGAGAAGGTCAGTTGAACTCACTTGCACCCAGACATGTCTGGTGCATCAGTATTAGCATGGCGGGATCATCATTGGAGGTAAATAAAAGACAAAGTGCAAGAGATAACAAAAGGTTCTTTAAAAAGAGTTGATTTTCTTACCAGGAAGTAACGCTGCTTGGCCAGAAGACTCTGCAGTTTGGTGCCAAACACAGCGATCTGTCCATCATATCTGCACTTCCTCTGAAAATTGTGAATAAAAATATATAGTTTAATTTACTGTTCAGCTAGTAAGAAAACACAAGTGACTAGTTCCAAACATACCGGGGCACACTCCTCTTCTGTGGGCAAGACTCCGTCTTCCTCAGCAAGGCACTCCAAGGCATCAAAGTAAAGCCACTGCCTGATCGGCATGAACTTCCCTGTGCAAGCCTGAGGAAGATGGACAAGAAATGTCAGCATCATATATATGAGCCACGACAGCGACACGTTTGTCAAAACTGGTGGACATGTACCTTCATCACTTCCTGTGCAGCTAGACCGCCAATGAACGCATTGACCGGAGCCAGATCTCCAGCAGAGACAAACGCCAGTTTCTTGATCAGATCTTCATCCAACTGCTCCTGTTTGGCTGATCCAGTCTGGGCAGAGTTTATGTCTTTGGCCAGAGCAAGAAGCTCATCAGCGTCAGCCTGGGACAGGACAGGGAAACGTTTCATTTATGATCATTTCCAATGTTTCTCATCCAGCATTTTAGGTAACAATCGTCACATACCTGGTTCCAGGGTTTAGGAAGGCAGTTGCGTTTCTTCTGGAAGGCGTGAACAGCCTGAAAGCCCACATGCAGCTGACCAGGACGGTCAAACTTGGCAAAGTCGGTCAAGATGAACTCTGGCTCAGCAATGGAGGCAGAGATAGATTTCTATGCAAAGAAACTTCATTCAGAAACTGAAGGGCAAAAATGCACAGTATTCTAGTCGCAGCAGACACTTACAAACTGGATGCTCTTGGGCACTTTGACCTGGGAAACGATTCCTCCTCGAACATAGTCTGAAAAAGCTGCGGTGTCACAGACGCTGAAGCTGTATGGCCCTGGAAGGAGTAAATCAAAGACATTAACGACCAATGCTCAAACTGAACGATAAAACACAATAAAAGTGAACTTACCCAAAACTTTGATCTCGACGGGCTTGCAGCTGTTCAGCTCGGTCATTCCCTGAATCTCACTGAATGTGACAAAGTCTCCGCTCTCGAAACCATGACGGGCTTCGTCCAGACATGTCACGACTCCAGGATTGTCCTGGACAGAAAAGTATCCATTGAATTGAAAATAAGACGCTTCCTGTCCACAAACTAACCGATAAACCCCAGAGGTTAAATTATTTTCCAATCCTTCCTCAGCATCTTCAAAGTATGACATATTTAAATTCAGTGTTTGAATACATATTCTGACGCGCCAACCGAGTGAACATTTGACTCAACGCATGCGCGAAAATATCAGAACTTCACAGAAACGCACCTTTGTGATCATGGAAATCATGGCACTCAGTGGCTGCTCTCCGTTGGTGTCAAACACCAACATGTCATCTCCAAAGTCACAGAAAAGCTCGCTGGAACACAAAGAGCGGGTCAGAGATTTACACAGAATATAAAACTGGATAAGAAAAGCTTCAATATTAGTCTCGTACCCAAAGAGGCCACGGGTATCTGCCACGATCAGCTTGATTGCTTTGCAGTGGCAGTACTCTCCAAGGACTTTCTGCTCTTCCAGTGAGGAGTTGGAGAGAACCACGACCTGTCGAGTACAAACGGGTCATGAAACTAACCTGATCACTTCAAATAGTACGTCTTATCAGGCGCTCTTCAGTCACACTTACCTGGAAATTCTTCAGGTATTCGCCCGTGAGTTTTTCCGTATAGGCAGTCACGGGTACGTAGCTGTTGAGTTCAGCCAAACGAGACTGACTGACCTCAGCCCGGTTCTTTCCCAGATCCTCTTCACGGAGATAAAACTGAGAAGAAAAATGCCCAAATGTCATCATCCAGAAAGAATGAAGAGTGGCTAAAAATATCAACTTATAAAACTAAACATTTGCATTTGTAATGCTGCCCTTTGTTCCTTCAGAGAAGGGAATACAAAGTCGACTATTTAAAGAACACACTTCCTGTGACAACCACCTTAACAAGTCACAAGGGACAGGAACAAAAACACAAACACAAGGGTACTTGAGGACAGAACACACAACAAGGCAACCACACAAGTGATGCTGGTATGAACCACAAATTAAATATGAAACAACTTTATGTGTAATTTATTCAGATCACTCAGACCAGACGATATCTTTAATGTCATGGTAACCAACAAGATTCTTGTCTAGCAAGACCCCTGAAGCATAAGGCACCAAAGTATTTAAGAATAAAATATGTCCGATGAGTTATGGGCAATAATTTGTGGAAACACTCATCAGTAACATTGAATAAACATTAAACAAAACAACTAGTTATGTGGCCTTGCTCACTGATAGCCCGTCACGAGCCGAAAGCAATAGTAACAAAACGTGAAAGCAGCTGTGATTAAAACCAGCTAGACCCCCCATGGACAAATATAGGTCAGTTATTGGGGGTTGGTACAAAAACGGTAAATAAAGAGTACAATCCCTTTTGTAAGCGCGATTAAAATGATATTCCAACAAGCAAAAACAATACCTGGGAGGAGAGGTCACTCCATTCTGCAAGACCGTCGTCGTGGACGGTGACGCTGCGAACTCCTCCGAGGATAACATTCTTGGCAATCTCCACACCAAGACCTCGCATTCCAGAGATGAGAACATTGGAGTTCTGCATGCGCTTCATCGCATCATGGCCCAACACATAACTGAACAAAGACATCAGATTTCTTTAGATTATTTGAACACACGACGAATGCACATTGACGCCATTTTTATTTCATCTGCCACTCAACTGACTTTCACTCAATATGTGATAATTAAACACATTTTATTTGGATAGGAGTTTTTTTTTTTAATAAGGAGGTTCTGGTCTCAAAAGAACATTAAACTTACAGCTGTCTGGAGTACAGGCCTTCATCAATCTCAGCATCATTGCCATTCTTAGCCATGCCCTGGAGAGATAAGACGACAATTTAATCAGTTAATGTACCCAGCTTCAGCAGTGCAGCATGTGTGTGTGTGGAAGGAAGTGCTTACGTTGGCAGGTGTGTGGGACAGATCAGTTCTGACAGAGTTTGAGGAGCTGCAATTGGATCCCGTCTTCGTCTCTGATCCTGACAAGCGACGCTTCTTGGACAGCGGCGAGCTGGACATCTGCAAGTCACCGGACATTAGAAGGAGATGAGGGGGAAAAAAAAGAAAGCAACACCAACCCTTGTATTAAACTGTTCCCATACCACACACTTTGTGGCATTTATTCAGAAAGGCAGGTTGAATAAATTAAAGTCTGAATTATTTACGGCTTCATGTTGCCTCACTCAAAGCCGCCAATCCTCTCCATGATAGAAAGGATTTCTATCTAGGGAGCAGCTGGGCTGGCCGCCATCCAAAAACAAATCTGTTAGGAAGAGAACCCGTGCTAAGAAGAGAAGCGAAAAGCAGCACCATTCGTCCCTTTAACGTGCGACGGACAGTGCAGGGCTTGTTTACGTTTCCGTCGGCCATTGTGGCGATATTTAAAGCCGCCCGGACATTGTTTCAACAGAAACAGCTGAATCATTAGAAGTCCACTGCAGTAAACCGAGCTGCACCTCTGCAGGTGGAGACACCAGCCTTTGTCATCCACTTCCTGTATTATGCATCAAGGAAACATGTGCCATCATTCTAGTTAAACATTTATACAGTACACTGGAAGAAATGAGACGGCGTTTAATACCGACCTCACGGGTCACAGAAGGCGACGAACCTTAGACCAGTCAAGATTTTTTAAGTGAAAATGAAACTAATTTCGAATATTGGTTTAAGTTCGACTTTAAATACGACCGAGGCAGTAAATGTATCGAACACACACGACAATTTGGATACAGTAGTTTACCGTTTAATTATTTTTCTTTTTTACAAAAATCAATAAAGTTTAATCGAATGTGTTAACGTGATTTTTTTTTTTAGGGTGGTGACACCGAGCGGAATATTTAAGACGTTATGAATTAATAATATACATAAAATAGTTCGGGACATCAGACGGGTAAGATCGAGTCCTCGAACCGAGATATCCTGGCCCGGGATAAAGCGGCCATTCTCGTGCTCAGACTCGGCAAACCTTCATAACCCGTAAGCCGTAAAAACGGCGAGGATTGTCGGCAGCTCGTCCGCGGCCTTCAGCCTCGCTGGTGCGGAACACAACTTTCCGAGCTAGCTTCGCTATTGTAGCCATGACACGACCCGCTCGACGAGACCCGTTCAGAACCGCCACCTCGAGACCCGGCGTTCGATCGCGACACATTCGACAGACGGAGGAAAAAAAAAAGATGTACTCGAGGAAGAAGGAACATGTCAGCCATTACAGCTCCATTGATCTCTGCTCACCAATAATCTTTCTCGGGCCCTTCCCAACGCGAACCCGCTCCTCTCCCGCGACTGTCAGCGGCAGCGATTGGGTTCTGATTCGGTGGTGGCGACCACTACGAGAACGGCGACGGGAAAAAAAAAGGGGGGTCGAGGCTGTTAGTGCCGAGTCACGGTGCCGTTGTCGGACAGTCTCTGTGGACTGGAGCTGCAGCGGACGGGAACAAAACCAAAATGGCAGCCTGGTAGAAAGGGGCGGGGGGAGCTGGTGACGCAGAGGCTCAGCGGGTCGGCGGGAGGCGCTGATTGGACGGCGACGCTCGCGGCCCCGCCCACTCCGAGGCGAAACGAGACATGCGTGTTTCACTGTACAATGAACCGCAGGACCCCCAACAAGAACACGCTCCAGGACCCTTACAAAGAGACCACAGAACCTGAGCACTTTTAGTTCAACAAACATGATGTTCCACCTTCATCAACCAAAAAAAACTCTTGCTCAAGGAGGTTAAATTCAATTAAATTTAGCAACTTGATAACCAAACAATATACATTACATTAAGTTTAGGGACTCTTTATCCAAATGTTTATTTCAATCAAGTAAAACAGGGATTTAAGTCCACTGGAAAACTTTGATTTTAAAAGATTTCATGAACAAAGTACATCTGTGCTTGTCTCTTACTGAAGATGAACAAAGTCATGAAAACAAAACCTGGGCTCTTTTGCAAGTCCTGCCATCATTAAATTATTTTTTTTAATTAAGATTTGTTAAGAAGGATTTGTTAGTCTCAAATATCTTATGTATTCACATCTTTTAGGAATTTAGAAAATCTGATTTAGGACATGTAATGCTTATAAAGAAAGTTAAATATAAAACCTTAATTATAAGACTTTTTAAGGATCCCCAAGAAGCCGGGTCAGTGTGTGATAAAGTTATTATGTAGCGGAAAACCAATTCAGTCTTCACTTTAGAAGGGGACATCTTTAAAAAGATTTGTTAAATTATTCAGCAATTCAACCAAAACACACCAGCAGCTGCTTAGTTTAGACAGACTTCTACAGTTGGATTTATTGGAAATACAGCCCCTTGTCAAATTAAACTAA
This sequence comes from Callionymus lyra, assembly GCF_982586985.1. Classification (NCBI taxonomy): domain Eukaryota; kingdom Metazoa; phylum Chordata; class Actinopteri; order Syngnathiformes; family Callionymidae; genus Callionymus; species Callionymus lyra. Next base: position 7,885,870 of record NC_141836.1, on the reverse strand, counting down.
GTAGATAAAAATAAATGGCTCAAAATTCACTTTTCCACACTGAAAACCACATGACACTGAATGAAACGCATCATTAGATTTGGATTTAAAACTGACCTGCTGGTTTACGTTCGTGTTAACTCTACCCGTTATCCCTGCTACCTCGAACGCTCCTTATACTCTTTTAAGTGACTCATCAGCTCCGAGGGCCCTTTTATAAGCTCCAATAAGAAAGACAGCCTGTCACGAAGGACATGAAAAGCACCGCACATAAAAGACCCGATTATTTATAGCAGAATATCTCCTGAGTCCTTAGATCTTTTCAAATCAAGGCGAGTTATAGTTTGTTACTGGCGGCAGCGTCCTCTGGGATGTTTCAGGTGTGCACAATCGGGGGGGAGGTTCCAGGGACGACCAGTAACGTACATTTCCTGGTTGGACTGGAAAATCCCCGTCACTCCATTGGATGACAATGAACACAGATTGTTAAGCAGCCACTTGTAAAACCTTTAAACCAAGGATGTGATTTAAGTGCACCTGAAAAGCCAACAGTAAGATTTTATCAAAGTACATTTTACTTATGCTGTGCATTTTATTAAACCTACTTCAACAATAGTGAAGATTCAATTATTTATTTAGTAATATTTTCACATGAAAACACTAGAAAGTATCAATATACTGATATATCGCTATGTTTGTATTGATATTCAACAGCACTGCAACGATTCTTTTTAGAGTATTTGCTTTCAAATCACACTTCTATAGTTATTTAATGGTTTATAGTTGTATAAAGTTTATATTAAACAAAATCTTTTTTTTTTTTAACTTAAAATGCAATACAAATTATGCAGTTTGTTCATTTTTTTGTGTTGCAATTACACTCCACGCACTAGATAGAAGCTAAATGAACAATGAAATCCTGTGCAATGACTGAGAACGAGAGGATACAGGCGACTCCAGCAGCTTTTAAAGCCGACTTTTGGACATATTGGAACTCCTGCGTAGTTCTCCGTGTTATCTTGACCTTTTTAATTATACATTTTATCGAGTATTGTTTAGATTGTTTGAGACCCTGGTCTGGAAAAGCGCTCTATAAATATTACTTACATTTTGGTTTGAAAACAACGGAAAGTTTGTCTGTATCACAAGGTCTGAGTCAAGTACTCTATAATACTACAAATACATACTCGCTCCTACATCGTATCGTTGACCCTTGTATCGTGATACACATTGTACCGGTAGATTTCTGCCAACACACACACACACACACCCCTCACAAAAGACTAACTGGTTTATTTTAGCTCCTAAATGAATGGTTTAACCCATAGTTTATGGACCAATGTTTTCCTACGGTCCGGCCAGGATGGGCTCCCAGCCTGCCAGGGATGCTGAGGCTTGAGTCACACCGAGGTTAGGGGTGAGCATTCCTCGCAGAGGAGGAGTATATTGGGGGAGGGGGTGCCTTATGGATGACAAAGGCCCAGGAAGAGTGGGCCGCATATTCCCGGGTACATGAGGAGGTGATGCTGGTTCTCATCCATGCCTCGAAACACATTCAATTATCAGCCACTTTGAAAACAATCGCAAAAAAAAATGATAATAAAATTAAGTTAGCGTTGTTTGCCACAACTCTACGTGTTAGTCCCATTATCTAGTCACGTGTGAAGCGATTTTTAAAAAAAAAAAAAAAAATAAATAAAAACTGGCTGAAATTGTGTCAAGAGTCTCCAGCGACATCCATTGTTGCAGCTGCGCTAGTTGAGTCTCTCACGTCTCCGCTCGCTGCACTACGAATGTAACCTCCCGAGAGTAAGACTCCCGTGCACCGTCCGGTACTTTCGCGACCCGGTGCGGGCTGCACCGAGCCGGGGTTCGGCGGGGAAAGTACCGCAAAAGAACCGGAGCGCGGCGCGTGCGAAGCGACTGCGTAGTTGTTAGCATGTGTGCGGCTAAGCGCCCCGGCTATCTAGCCACCCAGTCACTTTTCCCTCTGTTAGCTTCGGCGGCTAACGCTAGCCCGGGGGGCTAACACCGCCGAGACGGTACCAAGTGTGCACGAACTCACCACATCCGATAGTGCCCGGCCTGGTCTGTAGTGTTAAAATACGGCTTGGGTTTGGAGCGGTGTGACGAGGAGACGCCGCCGGAGAAGGTGATGTGGAAAAGTGTGTCAGGCTGGCGGGCACAGAGAGCTTTTTTTTCTTGTTTTTTTTTTTGTTTTTTTTTACCGCTGGACGGAGAAACTGCCCGGCTGGTCCAGAAGCGTGTTCCCCCTGACTGACTCTGCGAGCAAAGCAAAGCAGCAACATGTGCACGTTACAGGCCCTACCATTCCCTCCGTCTAGAGGGGTGGGACTATAATCCTTAACTGTATCCTAGCATTATAAAACGTATTAATGCCCTTACAAATATATGAGATGTTGATTTTACAAGATTCAATGTTGAGTTTAATCATAAAACGCGTTTAAGTTTACTTTCTTATACCCAGCACTTAATGGACTCGTCTAATATACCCGCATGGCATCATGGGACTTGTAGGCAGACCCGCGAATTATTCGACGAGACGCCGGATTTTCCCTTAGACGTTATATAAACGTATCGTGCATGTTTTTTTAATCGTGTAGATGACTGGTTTGTTTTTAATACTTTTTAAATCAATTCTTAAATAAGATTTAGGCTTTTGAGTTTATACAATGTCATGTATTTGAAGATAATAAAGAAGAAAATGTATGATTTATGTATTTTCAGAATTTAAAATAAAATACATCAAACGTAAAACAAGTGTTATTATACCAGAAATTATACAATATTTCATGTTATATACATGTCACTGAAATATGATATTAAAGAAGTAATAAAAATACGAAAAAGTAATATGTAGAGTTGAACTATAATATATATTATCACTATATGGCGAGTACTATTTTATATATTAAAAAAATGTATCATTTAGCAAAGCTGTTGAAAAATATTGGTGGCGAGTACTATTTTAAATATCTCTTACTTACATTCTAATAATTTATTTTTTTAAAAGCTGTTTTAGAGATTCTAAATTTAAAAAATCATATATTTTATAATTTAAAATGAAAAACATGTAATGCAAAAAAAAGAGTACTAAAAATATAAAACTAATACCTGTAAAAAGGAAAAATAAAAGAAACAAACAAAAGTAAAACATATCAAGCTATACAGTATTTGCAAAACATATTTTATTGTTTTTTTATATAACTTTTATTTTAAAGGAATTCTGTTGCACGTTTTTTCCCCCTAATATGTTTTTACATCCACTTAAATCTTTGGTTAGGGGCAATAAATAACAAAAAACGAGTAACTAGTAATGAAAATAAATAAATATTAAGAGTTAGTTTCCAACAACAGGTTGAAAGTATACTAGATAAAAAGACACAGAGAAATATTAACTTGTTTTTATTGAAAGACTTGCCAACAGTACAGATCACATGAGGGAAGAACAGCGTGAAGACTTCTTCATGGGCAGAACAGAGACGGCTGCAAATGCTATTCAATCAAAAAAGAAACATAAAACAGAAACATGTGCTTTTGTAGTAGTGATTAAAGAACTCTAGGAGAAAGAGATTTTTTAAAGTTTAAATACACGATGGACGAGAACTCAGTAGGGCTTCAGTCTTCGTGAACTCTTGTCAACCATAAATGATACTGAACTACGATGAACGTGTGAAAAAAGAGCTTCTGTACACCAGGGGTTGTGCGAGTGAAGCGAGATATACTTGATGTATTTACACGAACTTCTTTGTGCCGCTAAAGGTCGAGGGAGGTCAGTGTCCACGGATGGATGAACTCTCGTGACCTTCACCTCTCTCTCAGAGGAAAGACTAGATTTTCAGATGTTCATGCACTTCAAAGCCCTCGGCCCATCCCCGCCCGGGGCGACTGGCTGGATCGGGGGACCCTCCTCTGTCCGTCTCGCTCCTCGCGCTCCCCGTGAGCGAGGGTCGGGGGCGAGGGCGGCGGGTAGGTGGGGGGCGGGATGGTGAGGCGAGGGAGGGACGGCATCCCCGGCCGGGGCGACGTGGGGAGCGGCGGGGGAGAGGGCGAGACCTCGGCGGGGTGCTGATGCTGCGAGGTGCGGGCCCTCGAGGCGGCGGGCGAGACGTTGGCGCTCCGGAGTCGCGGCGGCTCCGGGGGGCAGTCACTGATCTGCTCCAGCAACGACGGCATGTCGCCCTCGATCTTCTCCAGCACCGCCGCCATCTGCTTCTCGATCTGCTCGATCACGCTGTCCATCTGCCAGTCGGAGCCGCCCGGGGGGTGCAGCCCGGTCCCGTACATCCCCAGCCCGCCCCGGGCGTACATGTAGGGGGATCCGTAGCTCATGTCGGAGGGGTACGGCGTCACATGGCGACCCAGGCTGGCGGAGCTTCCCGTGACGTAGCAGCCCTGTCCCGGAGAGACCCTGGAGACGCTCAGCTCGGCGCTGTGTCGGTCCGTCCTCCTCGCCTCCCGGTCCCGTCTCACCCCGGGGCTGGAGTCGCCCCTCAGCTGAACCCCGCCGCCGGTCACGGGGGCGACCGCGGAACCTTCCGCCACGGCTTCGGGGAGCTGAGTCTGACACCAGCTCGCGTCCGTCTCCACGCTCCTCTTCTCCGGCGACGCCTTGGGACCCACCTTCGGGGCGTCAGGCCTCCCCAGGGTACCACCGGTCTGCCGGGCGGACTCGTGGGTGGCTTTGGGTTCGGGGGCGACTTTGTTCTGACCCAGACTTGCCGCCACCTTCCGAGCTGCATCACTGGTCCTCCTCGTGTCCGGCTCCTCTCTGGGGTGAACGTCTGACGGAGGAACTCCGAGGGACGGGCTCGGATCCATCCTCGACTCCCCGGGTCGGTCTTCGTCCAGGTCCACTGGCCGGTTCTCCACCAGCACCTCCAGGGACACGCTGCTGGACGTCACCCCGCCATCGCTCGCCCCCTTCTCCCCCTCGTCGCTCTGAGACACCCCCCCCTCCCCTTCTCCCGCCTCCTCGGCGCCGTGGACTTCGGCGGAACTGTCCGTGAACGCCTCGGAGTTCTTCAGGCGCTGCATGAAGGTGGTGACGCGGATCGCTTTCTGCAAGTCAGAAGCAACGAGTTATTCATCCGGAGAAGATCCGGTTCCACAGAAGCGAGCCTCGCGATGACATCCCTGAAGTGTCCGAGTTTCAATCAATCTCAGGAGCTTTGAGCGACTCTCAGCGCGTTTGTTGTCTCGCCTGGAAGATCATAACTGTCACCAGATTTATTAACCGTTTACTATTGTAACTCCATCCAAACACAACTCTTTTCTATGACCCGGGTGTGTAATAACACACAATACAACATAAACTACTTAATTCAAAGTGTTTTTAAACACATTTCATCACTAATAAGTCCCGACAGACTGATGATTATTTGCACAAAACTCAAACTAATGTTTATTTTTGCTGGGATGATGAAAGTAACTAAATCAAAAACTAAATTCAATGTTTCCTGGATTATCTGAAATACCTTAAATGTTAATTTTAAGATCTCTGGATTATACTGTTGAACCTCTACGGTCCTTTTTAAGCCTTTAACACCTTTTACATGTATTTCCTATGATGTAACAGCTGCTTCCATGTAAGTAAGTAAGTAAGTAAGTAAGTAATTTTTATTTATATAGTGCTTTTCCAGACCAGGGTCACAAAGCCCTTAAACAATCAAAACATGTTCAATAAAAGATATACTTTAAAGGTCAAGATAAAACTGATAACACAACAGGAGTTCCAGAAAATCAAGGAAAAGCCTGAACAAATAAGAACGTCTTAAGATGTTATATATATCCCTGTATGATGACAATAAACCATCCATTGTAACGAGTGGAGACGAGTGACGAGTTACTATCTTCCAGGACTACAAACAAACATGGCGGGAGTTGAAACAGAAGGAGCTGTTCACATGCTTCACTTATTATAGAACCTCCAGGAAAAATCTTATTTTATTCACTTTATTTTCTGTTCAAAAAGTTAAGTTAGGCCTTGAAGCAATTTCACTATAGAGTTAAATTAAGTTTAACATCTTATTTTATTAGATTATTTGAGTGTAAAGAACATAATTTAAATGAATAAATATAGTATTTTATTTATGTTTATTTTTTTAACTCCACTAGTGTAAGTAAATATAAGATAAAAATTAAGTTTAACATCTTATTTTATTAGATTATTTGAGTGTAAAGAACATAATTTAAATGAATAAATATAATATTTTATTTATGTTTTTTTTAACTCCACTAGCGTAAGTAAATATAAGATAAAAATTAAGTTTAAAATCATATTTTCATAAATTATTTGAGTGTAAAGAACAGAATTTAAAAGAATAAATATAATAATTTTTTTTTTTTTTTTAACTCAACTAAGTAAATATGAAATAAACATTTTGTTTAACATCTTATTTTATTAGTTTCTTTGAGTTAAAAAAAAGAGAATTTAATTGAATACATTTTGAATTTTATTTATGATAGTATTTAACTCAACTAACGCTAAAGTAACTATAAGATAAAAATGAAGTTTAACAACTTATTTTATTATATTATTTGAGTTTTAAAGAACAGAATTTAAATGAATACATATTTGATGTTATTTATGTTTTTATTTAACTAAATTAACGCTAAAGTAAATATAAGATAAAAAATGAAGTTTAACAACTTATTTTATTAGATTATTTGAGTTTTAAAGAACAGAATTTAAATGAATACATATTGTAGATAGATTTTATTTATGTTTTTATTTAACTCAATTAACGCTAAAGTATCTATGAAATAAAAATGATGTTTAACATATTAATTTATTAGGTTATTTGAGTGTAAACAAACAAAAATAAACATTTTATTTATGTTTTTATTTAACTTAACTAACACAAAAGTTAATATAAGATACAATTTGATGGAAAATAAGATATATTAAGTTAAATTGACCTCCATTTATTTGCAGCTTTTCAACATGAAACGACTCAAGAGTCTCTATTATCTGCGAGTGTTTTTGACTCGACTATAATCACTTCCTGCTTTGAGAAAAATACACTCCAAATATGAAACTTATGCTTCTAATTTCCTGTCGAGCTTCTCAATCGTTTTTCTCTCCATGAATCCAAGCTAACGTGACCTCCGTCCTTCAATGTTTGCTCCTCATTATCAGGGGAACGAGACGTCGTCTACGTGTCTAGCGATTAAATCGACATTTTTTTATATCGATATTTCGAACCTTTTTCAACAAACTTCCCATTTGTACATGTCCTGGAATGTTAAATAGACCAGGAATGACACCTGTTTATGTTGAAACTGGGACCTAAAGCAGACCACAAGCCGTGCTCAGCCTGTTATGCTACATTCCATAAAGAGTCCAAAGTCATGTTCCACTTTTTTTGTTTAGTTCTCTCACTTCCTTTCCCTTCAGTTGACTTATTGCTGGACCTTATCAGCAGATCCTTTTCTTTCTGGTTTACATCCTCAGTATGAAGGACACTTTGTTTTTTTTTAGATATTGGACTATTTATTTTTTTATTTGGACTATTGTTATTGAATGGTTTTAACTGTGATTTTTTAAATGTAATCGTATTGAATCCACCTGTAAAGTTTATCGGCCGCAAATAAGTTTTTTCCGATGTTACCATGACAACGGTGTGCATGTAAAGCCCTCGGAGAGATTGTTTGAAACCCTCGCAGACGCCGGACAAGATGTCACCGGCCATGTGTGAGCAACATTGAGGGTCAGTGAGTCCAAGGAGTTGCAGAGGAGGAATGACTGAGGGCCTTAAAAGAGTGGACCGCCTACATAAAGAGCTCCCGCACCACCTTTTCGTTTCCCCTCCTCATCGCGAGGATGAGCGGGCGAGAAAGGCGTGGACCTAATGGAGGAGAAGCGGAGCAGTGTGAGGATGGATCTCTCCCGGGACAAGTGAACCCACAACCGGACCGGACCGGAGCACGAGAGGAACGGCTCAGGCGGGGAGAACATTGAAATCCTGCTGCTCGAAATGAGGAAGAACCCGTGAGGTCGCTTCCTCCCGTGCTCCGTCCTCGCCGGACCCCCCGCATCCCACCACGATACCTTCAGCTCCTGGAGATCACGTGGGGAGAAAGAGAAGAGGTTTACGGCCGTTAGCAAAGCTGTCGACTCAGCGTTGCTTCCTCCTGGTTTATTCATCGGCCGTCGGTAAGTCATCGTGCAAAATTTAATCTCAGCAAATTTGAATCTGAATCATCGCAGTTTAACTTTATGTTGACTTTTACGACCGTTTCCTCGGTTTTCCTGAAACGCTGACGCGTGACGCCGTAAAACAGAGAAGGATCCATACCCTCCACTTGGCCTTGGCGAAGTTCTTCTCGAACTGAGCGCACACGCCGTCCTTCAGGTTCTTTTCCGACGCGCCGTTCCCGGCGATCCTGGCGGGAAAGAACACGTGTGAGCAGGAGACGCCGTCGACGTTGTGATCGACTTAAGGTAAGGTAAGGTAAGGTAAAACTTTCTTGATCGTTACCATTCGTGCCAGAGAGCATCTTGAGCAGTGATTCTGAGCATCTGGTCCACTTCCATGAGGCGACACACCAGCTCTTTTGCTGGGGAAAAAAAGTGACACATCTCAAAGTTACACTTCATGATGTCATTCAACTTCTTTCATTGATGATAAATAACGAGAGACGTTCACGCAAAGTTTCTTCTTTGCCGCCATCTTGTGGCCGAGCCTCGTACCTGCAGGTGAGATGTCGTCCCAGTAAGGAGCGTCGAACTCGAAGTCACCTGCGACGATGCGACAGAAAATGATGCGATTGTGCAGATCCGTGTTCTCCTCCTCCGTCTCGTCGTAGAAAGGAGGGTTTCCCGATAAACTACGGAACCAGAGGATAAAAAAAAGTAAATCATTTTCTTCTCCTTATAAAAAAAAAAACCCAAGGGAAACTATATTTTATATATAATTAGAGAACATTAAATACACAATGGCAGCCTTTTGTTTCATTTTTGGGTGACTTAGAAGCATTACCTGACTAAACGACAGGATATAAAAGTACATAATAAAAATAACCACAAGCTCATATGCACTATGTATCAACTTGACAAGGTGTGATCTGGGGTAGGAGCCGGGGAAATAGAGTTCACACATATTAATACTGGATGCTTTTAAATATACTTCAAATTTACTTGTAAGGGTTACATTATTTGTATGTAATATTTTAACTCGTGGCTTCTTGTTGTTTTTTTTATTTATTTAATTATTTAGTTAAATTATTATTATGATTATTATGTCTATATAACCATAGAATGATATATTATTATATATTATATACCTTTTGTTGTATTTGATTTTAATTGCTTTTTAAAAGGAAAGAGAAAAAATGCAATATCACTGTGCACATGTATACTTGATATACAAGTTATTAATTCATATATTTTGCAATATTTATTTACAAATAGTTGTTCGTTACGATTTTTGCAAACGTGTCTTTCTTATATATACTCTTAAAAACAACATTTCTATTCTTATTCTGAACCATTCTTGCTATAAGATTTATTCCATTCCTGCTATTGAAGGGTTATATAATATGTTATATAATATGTTATATAATATGTAGACCATAATGGTTTTCAATAGACTCACAGTATGTACATGATGACGCCCACCGCCCAGCAGTCCACGGGTCGACCGTACCGGTGCCGAGCCACCACCTCAGGAGCTGAAGAACACACAGACAACTGAGCCGAAGACTCTGACCAAGAGTTTGAACCATCACTAATTCAGGCGTCTTAATTCCTCGGCGGGACGTGGTGAAGAAGCTCACGGCGGGGGGCCGGGCCGAGGCACCGCTCTGCACTTCACCGGGTTCATTTTAAGAGCCGCAGACGACAGGGGTCGAGGAGACGACGGCAGCTTTTATTGAGTTTAATTAAAAACCGCCTCCAACTCCCTCAGAAGAAAAAAGTGACGTATGCAAACACGCAGAAAGTTTCACCCACCGAGGTATTCTGGCGTTCCACAGGGCTCCGTGATGGGTCCGTTCTCAAACCTGGAGAGGTAGAAGTCTCTCAGCACAACTTTCTTGTGGTTGTTTTCTGTGTAGTACATCAGGTTCTCCAGCTGCAGGACGGGAGGAAGAGAGTTAGGTTCAATACTTTTGTGCTTGTTCTCTCCAGAGCTTCATTTCCACTCAGTGTGAAAATCAAACACTTCCATCATCTGTTGATCTTAATCATCAAGCTTGATCCATTTGTTTATTATCATTTAAAATCCCTGCTCAGAAGGGCCGTCAAATCATTCATATTGAAGCGTAAAATCAAACTTGCTGCTTCTTTCTCCCCACTGCAAACAAACTATTTGATTAAAATATATAATGTTTAATACCCCCCCCCCCCCAATATTTGACTTTAATAGTGTGTATACTTGTACTACGGTTTATTGTTGTTGATTAATTTTATTTGTTTTTGTGTTTATTTTACAATTTTTTGGTTGTTAATTATCATTATTATTATTTGCTTTATTATTGTTTTTATTATTATTATTTTCGCAATACTTTTTTACATGTGTACTAAATATATTAATACAATATGCATTTATGTTTTTATCTTTTCTGTGAACAACTACTCAAATCTCCCCATTATGGAAACAATCAATGTTTTCCTTCCACCATCTTAGTTTCATGTATTTTATTTTATTAATTATTTAAAACGAAAGTTACGTATGTAACTACGGTTCTATGAGTCCCGGATGACCGCCAGAGGCGGTGCTTCAAGCACTGAATGTATCCATCTCGCGCATGCGCAGTTCGAGTTTAATACCAACAAAGTCACCTGTGACCCCTGATGACCCCGGAAGGGGTATAACTTCCGGTGACATCAGAGGATCTGTTCCTGCAGAATCTTCTCGCGAAAACACAAGGATTCTGAGTGACAGAACGCTCTGGCGGTCATCCGGGACTCATAGAACCGTAGTTACATACGTAACTTTCGTTCTATTTCGTCCCTACTGACCGCCAGAGGCGGTGCTTCAAGCACTGGATGACCCATAACAACAAGGTCACAAAGAATCACAGTACGTACCTCATTGAGGGGAAGCAACAGAGTCGGGCAACAGGACCACACCTAATGGATGAGGAGTGGTGACGTTCACCCGATAGAACCTGAAAAAAGTGCTTGGTGAGGCCCAAGATGCTGCCTCACAGATGTCCTCCAGGGGTACCCCGCGTAGGGCTGCCCATGACGTAGACATCGCTCTGGTAGAGTGGCACCTCACCCCGAATGGCGGGGGGTGACCACTTCCTTTATATGCGTGGGTAATCACATCCACGATCCAGTGAGACAGTCGCTGTTTGGAAAGAGCAGAGCCTTTCCTAGGGCCACCATAGCAAATGAAGAGCTGGTCCGACCGTCTTATACTTGCGGTTGCAGCTATATAGGTTCTTAGAGCCCGCACAGGGCACAGCAGTCCCAACCTGTCTTCCCCTTCCGGGGGAATAAATTGTGCCACTTGAATGGGACGGTTGAGGCTCGATAGTGACAGAACCTTTGGGAGAAAAGCCATATTTGGCCAGAGGGTAACCCCTGAGCCGTCTGAGCTCCACCGCAGACATGACTCACTCACAGACAGGGCATGTAGTTCCCCAACACGCTTCGCTGAAGCGATGGCAAGGAGAAAAGCAGTCTTAGCAGAAACCCACTTCAGCTCTGTCTGAGCCAGGGGTTCAAAGGGAGGCAGACACAAAGCGTCGAGCACCAGGTGCAAATCCCATGCTGGGGCGCGCTGTGTGCGTGGGGGGCGTAATCGCCACGCGCCCTTTAGAAAGAGGGACACCAGTCTGTGGGACCCCACTGTGTTATCATCTACCCGAGCATGTTGAGAGGAAATGGCTGCTGCGTATACCCTCAGTGTGGCAGGAGACCGGCCACTGTCCAATAGTGACTGGAGGAACTCCAGAATCTTTGGGACTGAACAGTGCACAGGGTCCTCACCCCTGTCTGAACACCATGCAGTAAACAGTTGCCACCTATTTGCATACTGCAGCCGTGTAGAAGGCGCCCTGGCATTTAGTATAGTGTCGCAGACAGAATCTGAACACTGCGTCAGAAGCGGGTTGGGCCCTGCAGCGGCCAGACCCATAGTTGCAGGCGAAGAGGGTCGGGATGCCAGATCTGGCCCTCTAGCTGAGACAGGAGATCGTTCCTGTCGGGGAGGCGCCATGGTGAGCTGCGGCAGAGCCTGCGCAGCAGTGGAAACCATGTTCTCCCTGGCCAGAAGGGGGCTACCAACAGCAGCCTGTGACCCTGCTGGAGGACCCTCTGCAGTGTTGAGAATATCAGAGGTATTGGGGGAAAAGCGTAGAGGAGACCTTCTGGCCAGTCGTGCGCAAGAGCATCCTGGCCCAGAGGACTGCTTTCCTCCTTCAGGGAGAACCAGAGGGGACAATGGGTCGACTCCCTTGTGGCAAACAGATCTACCTCTGCTCTGCCGAATGTGTCCCAGATATTGAGCACCACCTCTGGGTGAAGCCGCCATTCCCCCGATGGGGGCTTGCCCCGAGAGAGCAGGTCTGCGACCTGATTCCGGTCCCCGGGCAAATACATTGCTCTTAGGCTGGCCAGGCGTGGAGCCGCCCACAGCAAGAGGTCCCGGGATGCTTGCAACAGCTGTGCAGACCGGGTGCCCCCCTGGTGGTTTATATGCGATACGGTCGACACATTGTCTGACCGCACAAGCACATGTCGCCCTCTCAGGAAGGGGAGAAAGTAGTGCAGGGCCATATACACAGCTCGTAGCTCTAGAACATTGATGTGCACCGAGCAGTCTCGAGCAGACCACAGCCCCTGGGCTGTACGGTTTTGCCACACTGCACCCCACCCTGAGAGGGAGGCGTCTGTTGTGATGGCCTCTCGGCGGAATGCAACCAAACCCATCTGCACGCCCTGGAGGAGAAAACCTCTCTCTCTCCATGGAGCCAGAGCAAGAAGGCAACGGTGTGAGACCTTGAGTCTCCTGTGCCGGTGCCACCTGACATCCAAATGAAAGTCGTTCAGCCACCTCTGAAGGGGGCGTAGCGACAACAGCCCCAAAGGGACCACGGTGGCGGCAGCCGTCAGTTTGCCTAGGAGTCGTAGGAACTCCACGTAATGCAACCACGTGCCCCTGCGAAAGAGGGGAAGGAGGCGGAGGATGTCGTCCACCCGCTGTGGTGAAGGCCAGGCCTTCATTGAAACTGTATCGAGAGTTATCCCGAGAAAAATTGTCCTCTGTGAGGGAACTAGGCAACTCTTTGTAGAGTTCACCCTGAGACCTAGTCGAGACACATGGGAAAGGAGGCTTGTGGTGTCCAGGGTCGCCCGAGACCGGGACGAAGCACAGATGAGCCAATCGTCTAGGTAGGGCAGGATCTTCATGCCCTGCGACTGCAGGGGCGAAAGGGCTGCCATTACAACCCTGGTAAATACCCGTGGCGAAAGGGAGAGGCCGAACGGGAGCACCCTGAACTGAAAATGACGTCCCTGAAAGGCGAACCTCAGGAACCGTCTGTGGTGTTGTGCTATGGGCACATGAAAGTAAGCATCCTTCAGGTCTATTGAAGTAAACCACTCCTGCCTGGAGACAGTGCGCAGAACCTCTGCAGGGCTGAGCATGTGGAATCTCAAGACTTTCAAGAACTTGTTGACTCCCCTTAGGTCGAGGATAGGGCGGAGTCCGCCATCTCTCTTTGCAACCAGAAAATAAGTCGAGTAGACCCCTCCTGGTTGTAACAGGGGATCTATCTGCTCGATTGCACCCTTGTCCAGGAGGACGGACAACTCCTGGGTGAGGGTTTGGGCTTTTGCCGGGTCGCATATGATGGTCATCTTGACCCGGCCAATGGTTGGGGGCCGGCGTCGGAACTGAAGCTTGTACCCGTTGGTCAAGGTGGAGAGCACCCAAGGGTCCCGGGTGGAAGCAGCCCAATAGCTGAGCTGCTGTTGGGAAAAACAGCCGACGGCCGACCCCAATGCCTCAGCGCTGGGTCCCCCGGCCTCGAAAGGCTCTGGGGGTACGACGGACAGTATGTGGGGCCTGAGGTTGCCTAGAGGGCAGCCGCTCAGGGGCTCGAAAGGTCTGTGCCGCCTGCTGAGCAGGCTGTGGGCTTGGGCGCTGAGACCTGAGGTAGCCTCTGGGGTAAGCCTGTGGCTGAGAACGGCGCTGGGGGGGAGCTGAAGATCCCCTAGGTCTGCCCGGAGGAGGCCGACTCCTGTGAAGCCCGGACAGCTGCTGTTGAGTCTGTCTGGCTTGGACAGTTCGTTCAAGTGCCTCTAGCGCTGCAGGTCCAAACAGTTCCCCCGGTTCCACTGGAACACTGCGGAGGGTTCTCCTGCATGCCTCTGTCAGAGGTGATTGTGCCAGCCAGACCTGGCGGCGAGCCTGGACAAGAGTAGACATCAACCGCCCCAGCTCTCTAGACATCAGCGCGAATGCCTGCAGGGAAGCGTCGCTGAAATTATGGACGGAAGCATCCAGTGGGGTCTCCTGTATAGATGCTGATAAAGCAAGCATCAGGTGGGACATAGAATTACCTATGCGTCCCATGCGTGCCGCTGCGTCATAGGTTTTGGAGAGCAGGTCATCTGTTACCCGACACTGGGAACGAGGACACCTCACATCCGGTCTCAGCGCCTCATCGGGTGAGACAATTAACGCAGCTATTGCCGGCTCGACGGCTGGTATGCGGCCCAACCCAAACTTGGGTGCATCCTGCATGGCTGCCAGGGTCCGGGCGTCTGAGTTTGCACGAGAGAGGGCTCTAGTGTCCCTCCAGCATGCATGCAACTCTCTCAAATATTCGTTAGATGGAGGCACAGTAAAGTTGACGGGAGCTGATCCGCGTCTGAAAAAGGCACTGGCCGAAGCTGGCTGAGCCTGCGGGATATCCAACTGCAGGCGAGCCAGGGCCGTACGAATGATGGCCCCCATAGAGCCGTCTCCAGAACCGACAGTAGAGCTGTGGGCTGAAGAACGGGAGGCCGCCGCAGAGGCGTGGGAGGCTACACGCTGTGGTACCACCTCCTCTCCATATTCGGCGAACTCAGTGGCTGAAGCTGCCATGGAGATTATATCTTCCTCCGGTTCCAAGATGGCTGGAGGAGGAGCAAGATCACCCAACTCTCTTTCACCAGTCCCAGACTTGAAGGCCAGGAAGAAGGATCTCATTTGATCAACTTCCTCCGTTAATTGGTCCACCTTGGAAGCAAGTCCGGACTCTCTAACCTTCTTCCTAGAAGTGGGGCCTCTAGTCTCAGCAGCCCGCCGTTTAGATCGGCGGGATTGAGCTGGAGTCTGCCGCTGGGCTGAGGTTAACTGCTCGGGCAACGAAACGAGGCCCAACAGTTGCTCTACCTCAGCAAGTCTGGCAGCCCTTATTCCCCGGGGCATGAAGCTGCAGTTCATGCAGGGATCTTCTGAAAGACCTTCCCTCAGATGCTCGAGACCAAGGCATGAGGGGCACATATCGTGGCCGTCTTCGGGCTGCAGAGAAGCCATACAGACCGAGCAGGAGTGGCCGCCAAGCATGTTAGCAACAGGCGAAGGCCACACAGAGAAAAACAACAAACGCTGGGAGCGGGGGCGAAAGCGCAGCCTTCACCAACGAGTGTTTACATATATGAGAGGAGTATACAAACGCTGGGAGCGGGTGCGAAAACACAGCCTTCACCAACGAGTGTTTACATGTATGTGAGAAGTATTACAAACGCTGGGAGCGGGTGCGAAAACACAGCCTTCACCAACGAGTGTTTACACATGTGGGATGAAGTAGCACAAATGCTGGGATAGGAAGCGAATACGCAGTCGTCCCCAACAAATATGAGGAATCCACTTCGGTAGCTGAAGGCAGCAGTACAAATGTTGGAAGAGAAAACACTGTCTTGACCAACAAATGTAAGGAACCAAGAGTGAAAAAGTTGCACCGGCACTCAAGGGCAGTTTGTACCGATATATAAACAAAGAATACCAAGCCGGGAGAGGGAGCGAACACACTTCGTCACCGAAAGAAATCAACTACAACCAATGGCGAGTACAGCAGGTTGTACTGATATTCAAAGATATATAATGAAGAGTACAAAGTCGGGAGGGGGAGCGAACCCACTTAGTCACCGAAATAAATCAAATACAACCAATGGCGAGTACAGCAAGTTGTACTGATATTCAAGATATATAATAAAGAGTACAAGTCGGGAGAGGGAGCGAACCCACTTCGTCACCGAAATAAATCAAATACAACCAATGGCGAGTACAGCAGGTTGTACTGATATTCAAAGCTATATAATAAAGAGTACAAAGTCGGGAGAGGGAGCGAACCCACTTCGTCACCGAAATAAAACAAAATACAACCAATGGCGAGCACAACAGGTTGTAATGATATTCAATGAAAAGAAAATTGGTACTCAGCCAAACGAAGACGATCTCCGGACGTTTCCACGGCGAACCGCTACAACTTCTCCGGGTCGAAAGTTCGTTGCAGTCTCTGGAGGGCGAAAGTTTCGCAGCTCCGACAGAAGTCGCGTGACTACCGGCAACGAAAGAGCTAGTCCTTGAGCTAGCCCGGTGACATGCTACTTGCGCAGCGAGAAGATGAAAAGGAACAGATCCTCTGATGTCACCGGAAGTTATACCCCTTCCGGGGTCATCAGGGGTCACAGGTGACTTTGTTGGTATTAAACTCGAACTGCGCATGCGCGAGATGGATACATTCAGTGCTTGAAGCACCGCCTCTGGCGGTCAGTAGGGACGAAATAGAAACACATCTATAGTTATTTATCTTGTTTTATTTTAATTGAATTGTATTTTATTAATATCATTTTATTTTATTTATTTATTTTATTAAAACACTTTATATCAATTTGACAACATTTCTTTGGCTTCAAATCACATTTAATTTTAAAGTTTTTTTTTCATAATAAACAGTTTTATAACGTGTGTTTAAAATAAATCAATTCGATTTTTATTTAAAATTATCATAATTAACAATATTCACAGCGTTTGTTCATTTTCAAGCAGTTACGACTATGTCAAGAGTCTCAGTTTATTTCTTTATGGATTGCAGTTTTTTATTCTATTTTATTTCATTTATTTATTAAATTCTTTTATTCTGAAAAGTCACCAGAAACAACGTTTCTGATTCTGATCTTAATGGAAAATAATAATAACACTGCATTCTGTCAATTTGAACCCTTTTAAAAACTCTTATTTAGATAAATGAGAGGAAAGCTACAGTTTCCGCCAGCAGAGGGAGCCAGAGGTGTGAACGTGTCGAAGGGAGCTGCATCACTGGAGACTTCATTAAGTCATAAAGACGGTGTTTACTCCCTCGACAAAAATGTTATCAAACGCTGAGTCATTAACTTAAGATGGTCCTCTAATGCATTTATGACTCGCTGCAGAGAAGATCTAAACATTCCAGATGGTGAAAGGCTTGTTGTACCATTAGTACCCGAGGTCACGTTCAAACAACTGACGCATAGACACATTGTGTTCTGATGGTGCTGATGGTTCTGATGGTGCTGATGGTGCTGATGGTGCTGACACGCCCCTGCAGAGACTCACCTTCAGGTTCCTGTGCACGATGTTGAGAGAGTGCAGGTACGCCACGGCCTCCAGCACCTGTCGGATGACGTTGGACGCATCTTTTTCTGTGTAGTTTCCCTGATCCTGGATCCAGTCGAAGACGTCTCCTCCTGTGGCACTGCATGAATATTTAGATATTTTAACTTTTGAGTTTTTCTTTACTTCTGTGCTCTGTTGCTAGTTTCTCACGAGTGGAGTGAAGACACCCACAGGAGCTTGATTTCTCCACCACAGCAGCAGATTGAGCTCTTATGCCAAATCGTTTTTACTGATACAATCTTGGAGGAGACACACACTTTGTGTTGCATTTAAACTTCCGGCCTGTAGATGGCAGCAGACATTACGTCCTCGGCAGCTAAAGGAACAATAAAAAACCCTCAGAGTTCCCCGCGATGACTGAGGACGAGAGGATACAGTCGACTCCAGCAGCTTTTAAAGCTGATGTTTGGACATATTTTGGTTTGAAAACAAATGAAAGCAGTTACGACTTCGTCAAGACTCATGTGGTCTGTAAATACTACAACACCAGAGTCAAGTACTGGACAATACTACACATATATACTGGTTACTACAGTATCACACTATATTGTCTTGTTGCCCCTGTATCATGATACACATTTTATCTTCAGATTCTTGCAGACACACACTCATATAAATTCAGTTTTTTATTTACAATTGAAATATTCAAAGTGTTTGTTTATTTTTGTCTATTTAATATTGACTTCAATGTGTTTTACAATTTAATACATTTAGCATCTGTTTGTTCTGGATTTAGCCTTTAATAGTTCAATAACAATAGCTGAATTGAGAAAAGAACGATCGTAGCATATAAATATATACATTTCTAATAAACAAATGGAGAATATTTTACTTCCAAGATGATGTTTCTGGTGTTTATTACAAGTGTAGACCGAAGTGTTATCGTGCTGCAGCAAACTAAACCTCACGGAGCCGTAATAAAGTTAAAAAAGATCTACTCTGTTCCTTCTGTCCATTAGCGAGACGATCTTCAGGGCTTCAGGTGGCTCCAGCGAGCAATCAGGAATTACAGCGAGGGCCATTTTTCCTGTTGACTCGGAGAACGAGGGCCCGGTTCCAGCCTCCTCCGAGGGCTGCGGACATAATTGTGCGCCGGGATTACACGTCAACACTTGTTCCGCCAGGCAATTAATTTCCGTCGGACACGCTCGGGCGCATCGATCCCCGGCTCCCTGTAGAGGCCGCTCTCGCCTCCAGGAGCACTCGCTACCGTCAGGGGCCGACGATCAAAGGTAACGGTCTTTTTCTTATACTGCATATTTAAATAAATTGTATTAAATGAAATACTTTCATTCAAAACAACCACAGAACTCAGTGGAAAGCACTTATTATACACCCTCCTTATTTATGGTGCCAAAAAAGCGGTGAACTCCCATGATGCCTTTCTTCACACTGCTCTATGTAGTGACGGCTGATTGGTCGCTACAGTACTTTATTTAAATTCTACGTCTATGCGATGACAAGGACGATTGGTTGGCTGGGCGGCAAAGCATTACGACGGCTGTTCAGGACACCGTTACTGAGAGTGTGGTTGAGAGCGATGGAACCTCACGTGCAAGTATAAAAACATGTTTTTAATTTAAGGAAAAATAATATTTAAATGCTCAGTACTTCACAGTTTTCAGTACGCAAGTGTGTGTGTGTAGAACTCACAACTCCTGGATGATGAAGTATTCTTTCCTGGTCTCGTAGGTGTCGATCAGCTGCAGGATGTTCGGATGTGTGACCCTGAAACCACGAGACAGTTGTGTGTTTTTAGTGGTACACACACACACACACACACACCAGGGAGACGCTTTTCACTTCCTTGACGTACAGTTTCAGGATCATGATCTCGTTCTTGGCAGCTTTGCGGACCTTCCTGCCGTCCTTCTTGAGGAACTTCTTGCAGACGAACACCTTCTCGGTCTGTCGCTCCTTGACCAGGCACAGCTCGCAGAACTCCTTCCTGCGGAGACCCGGAGAGAGTCCGTGAACCTTCTGGGACTTCGGGATGTACACGACGTATCGTAAAGTTTAGATTAGCGGAGGTTGTTTTTAATGGTGTGAAGCCGACATGTTTAATTAGCTGGAAAGCTGCTGGGGAGAATAAAACGCCAGCAAATATCAGACGACAGCAAATGGGTTTGTTTGCCGTCGACAGCTGGACACGATCTGGTTCTGCCTCACAGGCGTGGACGACTTTCTCCTGACGGACTCAGACTTTAATTACAACTTCCACGTCTGTTACTTTACGTCGAAGTGGTGTCAGTTTAACAGATCGCTCTCTGGAAATACATATAATATTACAACGACTTTAACTGAAATCTACAGTATTTTTTTAGTTTAAGAAAACACATCATCTAAAGTAGCGAGACCTAGAGATGATCCTGTTGCTTTCAGATTTATACGAGGTTAAATTGCATTAAATGTAGCGGCAATAATTATTTTTTCGATATTCCACAGCTTTATATCAATAAAAATAAATATGTTCGAAAACTTTTTTTTTGGCTTCAAATCAAACTTTTTCTATCATAGTTCTGTAATGGTTTACAGATTAATAAAGTGTTTTTAAAGTAAATAATTCGATATTTTATTTACAATTAACATAATAAACAATAGTCACAGCCTATGTTCATTTTTGTGTTTGCAATTAAACATCCGGCCGCTAGACTAGTCACTACGTCCTCCTAAATTAAGCAACAATGAAATCCTAATCTGAGATCCCAGCGATGACTGAGGACGAGAGGATACAGTCGACTCCAGCACCTTTAAAGGTGAAGTCCGGATAAAATGTTGATTACAAAACAAATCAAAGCAGTTACGACTTCGTCAAGAGTCACATGGTCTGTAAATTCTTCTCAACAATACTACACATATATACTACATTATCACTATATACGGTATTATTGTCTCTGGATAGTGATACGCGTTGTATCGCCAGATTCTTGTCAGTACCTCTAATAAGACGTAATGTATTGATGACATCCATGCTTTAAGAAGGACGACGATCTTTAAATCTTTATTAAGGGTTTTACATTTTCAAATGGACGTAACTCCTCGTAGGACCATAGAAACCTTTTGATCTTTAATAAAAACACAAGGTTCGGATCAATTCATCTCATAATATCCATTTTAAACGTGTCATTTTGACGGTTCTGTGAATTTATATATGTAATTCACTGGGATTACTTCCTTAAGAGTCTTCACAATCACATCTCCTTTTAATTTGCTATGCGTGTCTTATATAATGGGTCCGGGCAGATGTTGATGCGCCATATGGCCTCTTTCGCTGATTGGTGTGTGTCGCTTTGTGCATGTGTGTGTGTGTGTGTGTGTGTGTGTGTTCTCAGCAGAACACCGATCATCTGGTCATGAAGCAGAGCGACTTTTGTGGCTTCCTCGTCAAGATATTCTTGGAACCGACGTATTAAAGAGAATATCTTATCGCTGTTTTGTAAACCAGCTCAGTTGGTCGCTGAGGAATGAAGAAGAAACGACTCCTCCGGTCTTCACACCCGAGATAAATCATACCGTTACAATCTGGAATATTTGCAAGTGAAAATAAGCTCTCGCTTTCCTGCTGTTTGGGGAATTATTGTAGTGTGTTTGCGCTTCATATGGAAGTATGTCAGTGACATCAGAATAATAAGTAATATTGTTTTTTTATTTATTAAAGCAACAA